>NC_056730.1:85250257-85347757 GCF_019279795.1 Protopterus annectens | reverse complement strand
GATTCAAACCTGCTGAATCTAGCTCTGTTTGTATAACTTGAGCACTAATCCAGACCATCTTTTTTTGGAGAGTGTTCCCCTGCACCCTAGTGGCAGAAGTGTGCAGTTAGAACTTGTCTGATTGAAGACTGCTGGAACAGGGCTCAGTTCTGAGCTTTTCTATTGGTTTATTGGTTAATTGGTTAATTTATTTAAATCAGTTTGCTCTTGTTTGCTACTGTTATATTTAAGTGTGTATCTGTTCTCCTGTGTTAAATCAACCTAAACAGAGTTTAAATATCTTTAGCATAGTCTGGTTACAGGTTTTGCTGTATCCAGATCTATTTGTGTGATGTCCTTCAAGAATGCAACTGCAGTCATAACATATGGGTTGTCCTGCCTCAGGCAGCCCTCGGTCGGCCGGATTCCAAAGTCTGGGTCTGACGTCGGCTGATGTCGCATTTCTCTCCGACATCAGAGTGGCTGGAGTACATAAGCATCAGCCGACGCCATCTTCTTCAGTCTTTCTTGCCGCGGTGCCGCAGAAGCAGTTCGCAAGTGCCGGTCGGTCAGCTCCTGTATTCTTCAAATCCGAAGTCATCAAAAGCTAAGTACCCGTTGGGACCTTTTTCTTGCCTCAGCCGATATCAGAAATTACTGAAAAAGTAAATAATTGTTTGTCTTGTGGTAAACAAATACCTCATAAGGATTTCCACTCTTACTGCCTCCCTTGCCTTGGCCCAGACCACGACGTCTCGGCCTGTGCGCCCTGTGCTCAGCTTTAACAAGCGCACTCTCAGGCGGGCGGAGTTCGCTGAAGACTTTTGATAAATTTGATTATCTGATGCCGTCGGAACAACCCGACAAGCGCAGACTCTAAAGCGAAAAGACCGGGACCGACATCCTTGGCCCGCGTCTTCCACCGACACCACACCTAAATTAACCGCGAGTGCTCCGGTTCCCTCTGAGGTAGTTATTCCACCGCTCCTAACCGAAGACACCGCATTACCGATACCTCCGATACCGGAGGCCACTCCGACGCCACTTCGAAGCCGAGGAAATGCCCGAGACCATTGCTGTGGATAAGGTCACTCCTGCACATGGAGCGGCTAGGCCTCCCATGTCCATGTCTATCAAGGCCTACACACGGGCCAAGGCAGCCAGCAAGTCCAAGCATCTTTCTGCTAAGACCTTACCTCAGCCTACTCCTGAAACTCAAATCATGGCTATGGCTGCAGATTTAATTTCCCTGATCAGAGGTTCCCAGGCCCATCCTGAGAGAGGATCCCAGACTCCTCCTGATAAGAGGCCTAGGGTTGAACCCCCTGACCCTCTCCCCACAGATGAAGATTCTGAGGACTCTGTTCACTCTGAAAGCCAGGAAGAGCCCTTCCAGACCTATGAGGACTCGGATGCAGAGGACTCTATCCCCTCGGCTTCTCCTCCTGAGGATATGTCTTTTGGGAAAGTTCTGCATTCCATGAGGGAGCATTTTAAGTGGCAAGGCCAGGAATATTCAGATTCCAGAAAGTGCCTTCGAACCTTCCTTAAAAAGCCCCAACACAGGCCCTTAGCTATACCTCCTGTGCTTGATGTTTTGGATGATTTATACTCTGACTCCAGTGTTACCCCTGATACTCTTCCTCCTGCTCCTGTCAAGCCTGACAGATACTATAGGGTCCCAGAAACCCATTCTCATTTCTTTAGGGCCCATGCTGTTGATTTAGAAACAATTTCCCAGGGGCCTAAAGGGGTTTCAGCTACCACCTCCAAAAACCCTTTGCCCTCCGACAGGGAAGCAAGGTCCTTAGAAAGATGGGGGAAGAAGGTATACACCTCCACTACTTTATCTATGAGAGCTCTCAATTGTCTCTTTCACATGTTTCAATATCAGGATTTCCTGTTAGATGATTTACAGAAAAGATTGCCCTCCCCTGAAGCTTTAAATAGGAAGTCTTTGCAGGAGGCTGTACACAATTCTCAGCAAGTTAGCAATCACTTTCTACAGTGTGGATATGATGCATTGGAAGCTTCATGTAGGGCAGCTATGACAGGGGCGGTCATTCGTAGACATGCATGGTTAAAAAATCAACCTTTACCAGATCATGTTAAGGCAAAGCTTCTTGATGCACCCTTGGAAAAGAACAAGCTTTTTGGTGCTAATGCTAAAGATGTGTTAAAGTCCATTGAGGAAAAAGCCAAGTCAGTTCAGACAGTCAAAGATTTCCTCCAGGTTCGGCCACCTAGATTCAGCAGGAACTGGCCTTCTAAAAACTGGTCCTTTCCTAATCTTGAAAGATTTCAAAGGGGCAAAAGGAGGCATGCCCGAGGAAGAGGCCAATACAGAGGATCCTACAGGGGACGACAATGGCAACCAGGAAACCAAAGAAGTGACACAGGGGTTTCTCCTGCCCCACAGGGACATTCTCAATGACTTTCCTCTAGGTCCGCTGACCAAGAAGCAAGCAGAAGCTCCTTTGGGTGGAAAATTATCTCTGTTTACAAGAAATTGGCACAAACTGACAAAGGACAAATGGATTTTGGACATTATAGACCATGGTTACAGGTTCCATTTTCATACCTTGCCAAGAAAACTGGGTATGCCAAACCTGCCACACAACCAGAGGGCAGAGGCTATCAAGCAAATTTCTCTGCTTGCTCAGATCAAAGCAATAGAAAAAGTTCCACAACAAGAACAAGGTCAGGGATTTTATTCAAGACTGTTCCTTGTTCCAAGAAAAAAACTCAATGGAGACCAATACTGGACTTGTCCACTTTGAACACTTTTCTCATAGTACCAAAGTTCAAAATGCTGACTCTACAGCAACTCCTTCCCATGCTGGGCAAGGGGTCTTGGCTGATTACTCTGGACCTCAAGGAGGCATACCTGCATGTCCCTATCAGACACAGCTGCAGAAGATACCTCAGATTTCTTGCAGGGCCAGAGCATTATCAATTCTCAGCATTGCCATTTGGCTTATCTACTGCACCCAGAGTATTCACGAAATGCCTGGCTTCAGTAATTGCTCATTGCAGGCTCAGGGGATTCAAATCTACCCGTACCTGGACGATTGCCTCATGCAAGCCGGACGACAAACTAACTTTGACAAAAACTTGAATTATGTCATACATTTGCTACAGGCTCTGGGATACACAGTCAACTTTCAAAAGTCAAGACTTCAGCCATCCCAGCAAATTACCTTCTTAGGAGCCAAACTAGACACAGCCTCTCAAATGGCTTACCTGACAGAAGACAAGCAAAGAAGCTAACTCTTTACTTCAAAACTTTAGCAAAGCTCACCCAGATGACTGCAAGGAGATTCCTACAGGCCCTGGGTTACATGGCATCCTGCATTCTCCTGGTACCACTAGAAAGACTACACATGAGAAAGCTTCAATGGTACCTAAAAAGCTTATGGTCTCAACACAGCAACAACCTAGAAGCAACCATACCACTCATTCCATGTCTTCAAAAGGAATTTCTATGGTGGGCCTCAGTAAGCCAGTGAAACACAGGTATGTCATCCAAAAAACCTCAGATAATACAGACCATGACCACAGATGCCTCAGACCTTGGATGGGGGGCGCACATGGAGGGCAGATGTATTCAAGGACAATGGTCTCCAAAGGAAGCACATCTGCACATCAGCCAAAAAGAAATGCTGGCAGTAATGCATGCCATCGAGGCCTTCGGACAACACCTACAACCAGGCTACCTACTAATACGGACAGACAACACCACTGTGATGTGGTACATAAACAAGCAGGGGGGCACTCATTCTTACCCCCTTTGCAGACTGACAATGAATCTTTGGGAAAAATCACTGAGCCTAAACATACAGTTGCAATCCCAGTTTGTTCCAGGCAAAGACAATGTTCTGGCCGGACAGTCTAAGCAGGACGAAAAGGCTTTCAATGCTGGCAATTTTTGAACAATATGCTTACTAAAGCTTACTTGCATCTTACAATGTCCGACAAGCTTACTAAAGCTTACTTGCATCTTACAATCTCCGACAAGCTTACCTGATGTTCATTAAACCATGGCTACTTAAACAGAGCAACAGGACACTGTGATAGCATGCAGTTCCTGAATAATAAGAAGCATAAATCAACAGTATAAAAATCTGATAGAAAACCAGAACATTTTGCAAAATCAAGGACAGATGAAAAGCCACGGTCATATTTGTGATCTACCTTGGATGGGGGAATACTCTGCACACTTACTGCATAACTGCTTCTTGCCTTCCTTGGACACATCCCGAGCCACTACAATGGGGGCTGAGGTGCAATAAGTATGTCATAATTTGAAATGTCTCTGGTTGACAGTGATGGCTCTGACACTCCTACCTCTCAACTTCAGAGCAAGAAATCTGGACAAAGCCATACATAGAACTAGAAGTGGGACACAGGCCCAAAAATAAGGCCAATTTTTAAATATTGCTCTTATTAACTTAATAGAACAGGTAGATCTTGCATTAGTACAAATTGTCTGAAGGGTATAAAATCTGAAACTGAAATGTCTGCCATTATTTTCTAACTTCAATCTTTAATGACTTGCCACTAATTTGCCAGAAACCACAATTTTATGGAAAACAGACCAAAATGTGATGCAAAAATACCTGTCAAAAAAGGGACACCTTTTTAATATTAACAGTTAACTTGAAGCAGCTAACAAAATAAGAGCATCCACATGCATTTCTGAAATAAAGGTAATCTATAACTGATCATTACAGTTATAATTGTAAACCCTCCACATTTTCTTCAAAAATTGCCATTTTGGAGGAGGGATTATTAGGAGGAAACATTTTGAGCCAGAATTGGGAACAATTGAGATGTTTGGATATTCCTAATCTACAAAGTGATTTGCATCGCATTCTCTCAAGCTCTTAATGCAGGAAATCTGAATAAGGCCAAATATATTGGGGAACATACAAACACTACTAAAAATTGCTCTTGTATAAACTTAGACAGTCTTGCATTAGCATGCATTTTTCTGAAGGTTATGACATCTGAAACTCAATGTCTGTCATTTAATGGCTTCATTCCTAAATGATTTGCTAGAAAATCACAAATTTTATGAGAAACAAACCAAAAATAAGCAGCAAATATCTATTAATTCTGCAAAGATATGGACAACTGAGAGGTATAGTTCAACCGGGGCTGTCTGAGGTTTCTACCCCCCCTCACAAAATCATGGTCAAATGGAGCCTCCCCCCCTGCAGCCATTCCAATGTCCCATTCCTTGGTTATTTTGCCCCATTTACCATAAACACTAATGTGCACACTGCTTTACTTCATGATGATTTAGGATTTCATTTGAAAGTTTTATTTTGCATTTTACAGCACAAACCCTAATACATATCTGTTAAAGCAATGCAGTCTCAATGAAAATAGACTAACATTAATACTTCTCTGCCCTTGAAACTCACATGCATTGAAACAGCACTGAAACCCACTTTCAGAGAAAATACATTTTGCCAATTGCAAATATTAACTCTGGGCTGTCTTCAAAATCATAGGACCCTCGAACATAACATACACATGCTCTTTGATACACCTTCCTGACTGTATTACATTATATTCCTTGTACAATACAGTACAGTTGTTAAAGGGCATTTTAAATGTATTGTTTTGAAAATTTTTCCAGTAAACAAAGAAACAAAAAGCATCCACCAATGACAAAATTGCCCAATTCAGAACATTTCCATCATAAAAAGTCTACTCAAGTCCACCAGTATCAGTAAAAAATATACACAATCTCTGTAGTAAAATCCACATTGAAGAAATTTGTAACTAATAGAGGTTGTTGCTAGCAAAACACTTTATATGTCATTGTTTAATCTACAAATAAAGTGCCTGTTACCCTTGGAAAAATAAATTGCCTTTGTTGCATGCAGTAAAATGAAAAGCTAGTAATACGCAATAGAGAATGGATAGCAAACTGTTAACAGGTTCATAGTTACTAGGTATCTTTGCCAAAAGGACTGCAGCATCCACCCCCTTTACAACACAATACAGCATCAGCAATGCATTTACCTACTGTGGGAGTAGAACCCACAGCCTTCAGCATCTAAAGCAAGTACACTATCTGTTGTGCTATTAACAAAGCAAGCAGACTAAACATAAGCAGCAGTAAACTTTTTGCTCCCCTGCAGCTCTCAGCTCTTCTAAAATCTACTCGACACTCAGCTGTATCTCTGAACTTTGCAGTACAAGAAATCTGGAAAAAGTTTAAATTTATTGGGGGTAAAGGCCAAACAACAGGGACACATTTTAGACATTGCTTGTATAATGTTTGAAAGTTGCTAGAAGAAAATGCTTATGCTACCACCATACATTTCACTGCCACGTCTTGAACCCAGGGGACCCCGTGCAAAACAGTCAAAGCAACATACCACTACGCCAAATCAGCTGTTTTGTGAAAGAGGAAGACTGAAACTTTACCATTTAGTGAATTCGGTTCTCACCATAGCACAGCTGTCAACCTCTTAGCACAAAAGACCTGAACAAAGCCAATAATGGGTGACTACAACCACCAAACATTCAGTGAATTCAGTTCTCACCATAGCTCTCAACCTCTTATCAAATAACACCTGGACAAAGCCAGTAATGAGAGAATATAGCCCCAAACATTTTCAGTGAAATCAGTTCTTACCATAGCTCTCAACATTAGCAAAAAACCTGGATGAAGCCAATAAATACCTGAACAAAGCCAATACTGGATGAATACAGCCCCCAAACATATTCAGTGAATTCAATTCTTACCATAACTCTCAACCCTAGCACTAAACCTGGATGAAGCCAATAATGGGGGGAATACAGTCCCAAACACAGGGATACATTTCAAATATCCATCTTGTACACTTAGAAAATTGCTAGAATAAAAGCTTGCTTTTGTTACCATACACTTACTGAAGAATATGAAGTCCGATATTGAAATGTGTCCATTTACATTTATTAACCAGGAAAGTCTGACTTTGAAAAAAAAAAAGCTAATTTGTTTAGCAGAGGCCCAGGGAGAAACACTCCAGACAGCCAAGAATAAAACCAGATAATAACATTTAGCTGTCAGGCAACAAGGACACAAATGCAGAAACCACAGATTTTATGAGGAACAGAAAAAGTATGAGGGAAAATCCTGCAATATTTTTACAAATGATGGTGGGTAGGGAATTCAGGCTCTTGCCACTTGGGCCCAAGGTACAGGGTTCAAGCCTTATTCTCTACCCACCACCATGTACACCTGGGGCATTTTACACACACACACACACACACACACACCTCTACCTGAACGGGTCCCATCTTCCATTCCCACTCTCAAACAGCGATGATGTCAGCACACCTACCCGCGACTGGACTGTTAGCACAGACTTGATGATGTCAGCACGACTGGACTGTTAGCACAGAAGAATGCACTATCTTCTTAAAGAAGAACGCACAAAAAAAAAAACTTTGTTTGAAATGATCTAGTCAGCCGATTCCAGGGGGGTGCAAGTGCACTTTGCACTCCACCACTGGGGCGCCCTTGCTGTCTACATAAGTTAACCAAACAAGATAGTCACTGGAGCCATAAATTACTTTTGGAGCAATGTTTATTCACTTAAAAACAATGAAATCATGCTAATAAAAACTTTCAACCAGCTGGGCTTCCTCAGGCAGAATAAAAAAAAATAGATAAAACAACACATGCTCATTTAAACACTATAAAAGTCACATGACCATTGCTGGTTGAAGGCTTATTGTGCCTGCTTATTTGAACTATTTCTTTCTGAAATTGGTGCACCTTGTTTGCTGTAGCATAGACTAGATTCAAACCTGCTGAATCTAGCTGTTTGTATAACTTGAGCACTAATCCAGACCATCTTTTTTGGAGAGTGTTCCCCTGCACCCTAGTGGCAGAAGTGTGCAGTTAAAACTTGTCTGATTGAAGACTGCTGGAACAGGGCTCACTTCTGAGCTTTTTTATTGGTTTATTGGTTAATTGGTTAATTTATTTAAATCAGTTTGCTCTTGTTTGCTACTGTTATATTTAAGTGTGTATCTGTTCTCCTGTGTTAAATCAACCTAAACAGAGTTTAAATATCTTTAGCATAGTCTGGTTACAGGTTTTGCTGCATCCAGATCTATTTGTGTGATTCTTGTGTTTCCTGCTACACCATCTTGTGTTGGCTGGAGCCTGCCTGCACTTAGTGGGAATAAGTGAACTGGTTGGAACTAGTCTGGCACAGGGTGTTGAGCTAAGAGGTCAGGGACAAGGGTTGACTGGTCAGTTCTAGTGTTTCTATTTTACTTTCATTTTTGTGGTATTTAAACCCAGCATTTGCATGGTTTGTGTTTGTTTGCCTAGTGCACACCACTGCTGCACTGTTTTAACCCTTTGCGAGATATCTCAGTTGCATTTTTCTCTTACAAGCACTACTGTGTAAATGAGGCCCTCACCTACTGTACTAATTTTATCCATCCCTACTCATACCTATAGGTACTCTCCTCAGATAGTATCCATTCTACTATCCCTGACCTCTATGGACAATTTCCTATGGTTTCTACTGCTAGTCTGGTTGATATGTGTATCCTAAGACAGTGTAGCAACTGCCTCATGTACACGGACAACCCTCTACTACTACCACCTAGGAACACAATATGTGAGAGGTGCAATTACATTAAGAACCTAGAATCCTTGCTGTCTCAGTCACAAGCCAGTACATCTGACACTGAAAAGGTTGTCTGCACAGACACTATGAACACCACACCTCTAACACCACCCACATCTGTACAATACACTCCTACATATGCAGGGGTTCTCAACAAAAACATACCTAAACAAAAGAGACCACCGAAGCAAAAACACGCATCCACATCACAACCCACAGCACCAAGCATCACACAGTGTACACTTCTGTGTCTCACAGCCTCTAAGGCCCAGCCACAAACCCAACATACTGGTTATAGGAGATTCTATTGTTAGACACACAGATGTGCCCCTCACCAGGCTAGACAAGGAGAAAGTCACAGTTGTTTGTCAGGTACCACAATCCACCATATCACACATGCACTCAAGTCTCTCAATAACAGGTACTGTTATGATTTTGTCATAGTCCATGTTGATGTGAATGACTTGAGATGTACCTGTCTGGACTATATGAAGAGAGACATGACTGAGCTCACTGAATATGTGTCCCAGGCAAGCAGCATTCTACTGTCACTCAGAATGAAGCCTCAATACAAACAGAAAATGATTGACTTTAACAATTGGCTTAGTTTCTGGTGTCATTCCAAAGGGGATCCAGTACCTGACAGCCTGGGAGAACATGATTGACAGACCACGATGCTTTGCCAGAGATGGTCTTCATCTGTCTCCCCTGGGCTTCATGCTTCTGGCAAAGGCTCTTGCCTCCCCCATAGTGGCTTTTTAGGCAAGGTTATGAGCACAAAATTACCAACATGAAAAATTCTTTTAAACGAACTTTAAAGGTCACGCTGCTAAATGCAAGGAGTCTTAGCATGAAACTGCACTCATTGCAAGCATTCCTTGCCCTGAAGGATGCTGACATTTGTGCAGTCACTGAAACCTGATTCAAAGCTGTGGACAGCACCCCAGCCTTACCAGGTTACTTAATCTGCTATACTTTTAGACCCCAAACGGAGGGCTACAGTGCCAAAGGAGGTGGAGTATCAAAGACATACACACCGCCAGGCTGGTCAAATGGTATGATGCACAGGAGACACTCCAAGTGCAGTTAACTGTTAAAAAAACACTTATTCAAATCATAGCTAGCTACAGACCTCCAACTATGACTCAGAGCACCTACATCACCTATCTTGACATACTTAAATCCATCAAGATTCAACCCTCTACCCTGATCCTGGGTGACTAACTTCGCAACCATAGAGTAGAAGACCTATTCTAGCCCAAACATGAATGCCCAAAGATTCCTCAACTTCATCAATGCCAATACATTGGATCATCTGGTAGACACTCCTATGAGAGGTGAAAATATCCTGGACCTGGTCCTAACCAACATGATTAGCCATTGTAGCACCCTTACAGTGTCATCCTCCTTGGTAAGATCAGACCATAAAGTGATTACGTTTGAAGCCACCCTCTCCTCTGACCCCCCACCCCTTGTCAAAGTCAGACAAAAATCTTTTCCAAAGTTGATTACAATCTCCTCAGAGCAGGTATAAGCAGCTTCACAGCCACTGTCTCTTCAGTTGGAACTAGCACTAATGTCCAAGCCTACACCAAAAAACTATATGAGCACCTCCATAGCTGTATGGACTCAGCAATAGCTGACAGGACCAAATCATCATCTTCAAGGAAGAGTAAACCTGTCTGATGGACAGTAGCAATAAACAGACTCTATATTAAAAGGAAAAAATTGCTGTACAGGACCAAGAAGGAGCAGGTGTCAAGTTTTAAGAAACATCTCCTTTGTCTGAACAAGCAGATAAGGTCACTGGTGAAATCCTCTAAGGCTAACTTTGAGTTCCAGTTGGCTGCATCCACTAAGGACAATCACAAAGCCTTCTTCACATATGTCTGCAATCTCAAAGGTAACACCCAAAGCAGCCCTGAACTGGTTGTCAATAACACCACATAAGCAAATGCCATAGATATAGCCAACCTGCTGGCAGACAGGTTCAGTGAAAACTTCACCCCCCTGTCCCCCCATCAGTAAATCAGGACATACCTAGCACCTGCCCCCCTCTCATCACTGGGGAGCATGTCTTTAATGTCCTTTCAAAGGCAAAAAAATAGTCTCTATGGGACCCAATAACATCCCTGGCTGTATCCTACATGAGCTCTCAGCTCCATTAGGTACCCTATTCAACCACTGGCTTCATCCCAGCTGAATGGAAGACAGCCACTGTCATCCCTCTACACAAAGGTGGACAGTCCACTGACTCAGGAAATTATAGGCCCAAGTGCTCTGAATTGTGGCAAGCTATCCAACAAGACACTAAATTTATAGCAACTGCATATAAATTAATCAAGGATTTGAAATTTCAGGACAAAATTTTGCTTTCAGAGTATTGGGTAAAAAAAGTAACAGTAACAGACAATCAGATATCAGTTTCTTTTCAAAACTGAATTGATGATTTGGAACAATGCATATAATTTGTCCATACTGTGCAGATCAAACAGGATCTTCTTCATATGTTCTGGAGTTGTAAATGTGTATATAAACTTTGGAACTTATCAAAGTTCTACACTGTCATGGGAATTTATGATTCTACACATTCCTCACTATTATTTGTATGAATATTTTTTGCTGATGAAACTCTATATAGCCGCTAGAACCACATAAGACATCATGGAATAATTTATAAAGCATATAGAAACAAACTAACAAAATATTAATAACCCGAAAATATGGGAAAAGGTCTTCAATATTATATTAGCATGATACTGATTTTAGGAATATATTAAATATAGGAAGCATTTCATGTAGATATTGTATAAATGGTTTGTAGTAGTTATAGGAAAATATATTTCAATAAAAATTTATTATGGAAAAAAAAAAGGAAATTATAGGCCCAGCAGCCTAACTAGGCTGAACTGCAAGGCCAATGAATGCATTATCATGGACTTTATAAACAAGGACATTGGCAACCTCCAAACACTCAACCCCACACAGTTTGGTTTTGTCAAAAGGAGATCATGCCTGTTAAACTTGGTTGACTTCTTTGAAACAGTGACCAAAGCCATAGATGAGAGGAAGACAGTGCACACCACCTACCTTGACCTATCCAAAGGCTTTGACACTATTCCCCACTCGGGCATAATAGATAAACTCTCCCAGCTAGGCATCAACCCATATGTTACCAGATGGATAGCTAAGTGGCTCACTTATAGAACCCACTCAATCAAAATAGGGGAAGCCACCTCTAGTAACTGACCAGTAATGAGTGGTGGACCCCAAAGATCGGTCTGGGGCCTCTACTGTTTGGGATATACTTTTCTGAAGTACAAGCCAAAACCAGTGGTCTGTGGCTGACCAAGTTTGCAGATGACTGCAAGCTGGGTGCTGTCTTAAATTCCCTTATTGATGTGAACATCCTCCAAGAGGATCTTACCCAAACTAATGACTGGTTCCAGAAGCATGGTCTCAAACTGAATGGCAAAAACATGCATCATTATTCCCTTTGGGAAAATGGCATCCCCACTAATTATCACATTAATAACAATGCACTAAGCATGCAATCAATTGTGAGGGACTTGGGCACTCAGGTTGATAGCAACCTGACTTTTGACCACCACTTTGCATCCATTGTATGGAAGGCTTTCTACATGGCCCACCTTATTAATAAGGGCATTTCATCCAGGAACAAGGAGGTCATAACATCTCTGTACTCCTCCATTATCAGACTCATTATTGAGTAAAATGCCCCCCTTCGGTATGTACCTTGCCAAGCGCATGCTGCAGCTACCATGGAGGTTCCTGACTAAAAAATCCAGGGTCTCAAACACCTATCCTATACTGATAGGCTAAAAACCCTTTTCCTCTACTCAGTATCATACAGACTGCTCAGAGGTGACCTGTGTCTGGCATACAAGGCCATCTCAGACCCAGCCTTGATGGAGTTGGTGTATATCTGTAAGTCAAAGTCCACTCGTGCAACTTGCATGCAAGGCCTTAACCTTGTCGGTGACAATAGAACTTGCTTTCAGGATATATTTGTGTCACAAGGACTCCACCATCTGTGGAATAGACTCTGTACCCATGTCAACCAGAGTACCTCTCTAGCCCTCTTTAAGAGGAAGCTGGACGACTAGATGGGAAACAGAAAATACACCCCGAGATCTACCACTGTCCCTGCTGGACAGGGGAAACAGGTGCTGACTTTGAAAGAACATGGGAAAAATTCTTGGCTAGGCTTATAAGGGCCTCTGGGCCAATAGTCTAGTATCATCCTCTTAACTTATGAGCCTAATTAAACTTTCTTTTGAAGTTCTCTAAGTACTGGTTTCAGTGAGATATTACCATTACGCCCTAGACTCATATGTGCTCCTAGGCATAAAATCCAATAAAATTCTTCTAGCTCCATATGCTCTTTTATATCACCACCATGCATTGTCTCATTTAAACATTTTAAAATGAAAAATTTAAAACTATGATTAGCACCGTTCTCTTTCATATGTTTATATAAGGCATTGGTCAATATTGCTCTCTTTATTTTGGAAGTATGATTATCAATTCGTTCCTTAAATTTCCTGATTTGTTTTCCCTACATAATATGCCTGACATGAGTTACGCCTAGCTAGTTATATTAAATTCCTTGTCTTGCAGTTACCATGCACTGTTAGTATATACTTTTTTCCTGTAATAGGATGAATAAACATTTTCTCATTACTTATAAAGCAGCAATATGTACAGCTGCCACATTTAATAGTTCATGGATTAATGGTAATATCTCACTGAAACCAGTACTTAGAGAACTTCAAAAGAAAGTTTAATTAATGAGGGTCATGTTGACTTTTATACTATTTGAATGAGTATGTGCTGTTTTATCTGATTTTTTATTCTGCCTGAGGAAGGCCAGCTGGGTGAAAGTTTTAACTAGTGTGATTTCATTATGTTTTTAAGTGAACAAACGTTGCTCCAAAAGTAATTTATGTTTCCAGTGACTATCTTGTTTGGTTTACTTCTTTGGAATTGATTGTCACTGGATTTTCTTAAGTCACTGGCTGTTGTATGTAACCTGTCTACATAAATTCGCAGATCTCTGACTAGTGAATCAACTTTTAAGGGTGTTTTATTGATGACATAATTACCCGGGGTGGTAGACTTCCTAAAAGGTACTATAATGCATTTCTTTGTATTGAGGTTTAAGCCATGGCTTTGGCACCCAGCATTTGTCTGTATCAGACCTTTCTGAAGGGAGTTCTCATCTTGGGTTAATTCAATGACCACTCTCGGTTTACAATCATCTGTGAACTTGGTCAAAGACCTTTGACATTGGTTTTAACATCCGAGAACTAGATGACAAAGAGAAGTGGGCCCAGCACAGGGCTTTGGGGGACTCCACTGGTGACTGGCCTCTTTGTGGAGGTAGCCTCACTGATTCTAACCACCTGGGTCCTATAAGTAAGCCATCCAGCTAGCCAGTGTGTTATAAACAGGTTTATACCTAGTTCTGTAAGTTTGTTAATGCTTGAATGGGGTATTGTATCAAATGGTTAAGCCAGATCTTGATAGGCAGTATGCACCATTTCCCCCTCTTCTATCATCTTAGTGACCAGATTCAGTAAACATGACCTTCCTTTGACAAAGCCAAACTGGGACAGAGCCAGTGTCTGGAGATCTCCTATGTCATTACTGAAAAATTCCATGATAATTCTTTCCATGGCTTTTATTGTACCGATTTTGTTCCACAGTGACATAGGAGTCTCTGCACGATTCTATATCCTCCAGCACAAGCTATTTATAACCGACTCAAGGTTTCTAAGTTTTCTCACTCCCTGGATCTGGTGATCTAGATTTTGTGAGAGCGCAAATTATATGGGTCATGAATGTTTGACATGGCCTTATTCTATTGGTACAGCAAGAATTAAGAGCAAGCGTATGATCCTGAACTGAGCTGGAGTTCTTTTTTTGAGGTGGGGCAGGTGTATGGTTGAGACCCTTTTATCCTTTTTTGTGAATCACTTTGTCACCTTTCAAGCTGCATCAGGTGGGGGGTCAGATACATCTGACATTGTACTCAATCACTCAATCATTTTGTGAACCTTACATGAGTTAGTGGGGGATCCCTCATTCTAGATTTATCTAGATGTCTGGTCAGGTGGGATCAGGTAGAAGGTTATAGAAGGTTTTCCCACTACTAGTACTTTTCTGTGAGCATCATCCCAAGAGGTTTGTAGATCCCTGTCCCCTTTTCTGTGCTTTTTGGATTTAGGGTGCTCAGCATTTTGTCACTGGGCCTTGTTTAGGGGTGGCCTGGTTTTTCCCTTTTTTCCTGACTAAATTCGTTTGGCGCTTAACTCACCAGTATGTTAGTTATCTGTGTCAGATGTGTATTTCTGTATGGTCATCAGTGATTTCGACTGTGGCCAGTGTGTGTCCAGTGCAATGGCTCTCCTTTCACAAGTCACTCATTGTGTTGATCAGATGTTAACCCTCCTGTGTTTGGCTTTGAGTCTGAAACACTACTTGTCTAACAACCTGTCACTGAGTTTGCTTCCCGCCCTGACACCTCACTCTAGATCTTTGACCCTCGAGGTGGCATAAACACTGGACAGTGTATGTTCTGTTGTGATGTATGGAGCAACCCATCTTGTTAAGTAGGGGGAGACTCTCAGCCAGTGGAGTTTTTTCGATGAAGGCTGAGGTATTGTGTCAAGGCCTTTTTATGTTTTCGAGTCCTCATGTATGGACTGCCTTTCCCCTTCGAAAAGCCTTGGTGACTGTGTCAGAAAGTCAAATCCAAGCTTATCAGGGGTCTATGAGTTCTCTTTGTCTCTTTGCCATGACCTATGTCATCCAGTCTGGTGCCATTCCATGTTCTGATTGGCGGGTGCAATAAGGGCTGTCCTTGCTTTGGGGATAAGAGTTGGTCAAGCTGTGAAGGCGTAATTTCCAGAGTCTGTGCAGGTCAGCCTTGCGAATCTCACAGGTGCTGTAGCCTGGCGCCACTCCTTGGGTAATGTGATATTGAGAGGAGGCTAAGTTTAATGAGCCGTCCAATCTGGGTTTAATTCTCAAGCAGTCTAGTTAGCCGTTTCTGTTTGCTTGCCAGGTCCCATGGAGACCTCTCAGATTGCTTTTGTTGGAGAAGTTTGCACTAATGGGATCTACCAGGGGGCCACAACTCTGGTTTTGGGGGAGGAGAAGTGGTCAGTCAGTAGATCAGCCAGTATGTCCTGGGAGCCAGTATGTTAGTCAGCCATGTAGGTTCAGTGAATTTCTACTGAGCATTGAGTTCATTCGGCACTAAGTCTGGGAGTTTCCTTCCCAGTTTTTGCATAGCTTTTCTTAATTTTATGATTTTCTTTTTGCCTCTTCTTGATTTTTTCTCAAATTCTTGCTATTTAGTGATTTTGACACCTAGCTTGATGGGTTACTTATTTCTTTCTAAGGATTGCTACCTTTCAAGGTAGCTTCCTACTTTGAGTCTTGTTTTTGTAAGAGAGTCCTTTTATGGCTGAGTCCACCAGCTGGGACGCTTGCCCAGTCTTACAGTTTTTCTTTTGGGATTTTGGGATTCCATGATCCATGCAGTCCATGCTGTGCTGGTAGTAGAAGGTATTTGTAAGTGATTTTGCGTGTTGATGGAATGTTTACCCTTGGAAAGGGAGACCACACTGGTTTTAGAAGTGTGAAATCGGCTTTGTAGTTGTTCGGCTTTATAGTTTTTCCTTGCGGAAGTTTTTGTTTCAGGTCCAGGATTTCTGATTAGGTCCAGTAGATTAGTTTCCAGTCTGATTCCCGGTGTAGGGTGAACTTGGTGAGTGTTAGTGAGTGATCCCATGTTCGTGTATGATGAGATGTTTGGGTTTGGATGATTGTGGGATGTTGACTAGTTTCTCATGGCATTTAGGGGGAGTTGTTCCACATGTGTAAGGGTTAGGTCAAGGCTTGAGTTTTGATCCCAGTTGTCATAGTTGAAGTGAATGAGGGTGAGTATGATGGTGTTTTTGGAGAGTCCCTGTATGCCATCGTTTTCAGGAAGGAGGTTCTATGTTTGGGTGTAGAGCCTGTGGCCTGTAACATGCTACAGATTGCAGAGCAGTCTTGTTAATTGTTCCTGGAGTGTGATGGTCCTGGGTAATTGCGTATGCTCTTACTCCTGTGTGTTTTACTGGGTGTTGTTTATGAACTTGGACACCCTCCTTTCTTGGTGTTGTCCGGATTTTGTATGATATGAGTTGATACTGTTAGAGCTGTGGGTGCTCTCATTCTCATATTGACCAGGGTCATGTCTGTCACACAGACTTGAACCAGGTTCTATATGCATTGCCTGATCGAAAAGGCATTTGAGATTGAGTCTTCTGGCATTGAGCAGCATTACCTAGTTTTTTTTTCCTTTGTTTGTAGTAGGGTAGGTTTGGGATTTTGAGCTTGCCTAAAAAAGCACCCCCAGGGTGGGTAAAGAGCAGGGCCCAATGTGGACGAGAAGCCCAGGGGCGGTGCCAGCAGGGCCCAGTGGTGCTGGTTTGTCCAGCATGAACATTTTGATCCTCAGATACATTGGATCTTTTTTATCCACCAGAATTTATTTAAGCCAATTATTAAAGACTATCAATCACTCTAGGTATTGTGGCATCATTCTCAGGAAAGGTAGGGTAACAGGTGAGGGTGCTATCATACTGGCCTGGGCTACATAATCACCTCGCTGTCCGACAGTAGGAGTCATGTTGGAGGTAGAGGAATCCCTCAGAAAGCTGACACCAGCTGACAGACACTACCGCTGACAATGACTGGTGAGAGAGAGACCATGCTGCTTGCATTATGTGGCGCTTGCCTAGCGTTAATTGCACCTGCTCCCTGTCACCTAGCTCCTTACAGTCTGGTTTAAGCTGGACGTGGGTGTGCCTGACTATGGTGACTGGCCGTGTGACAAGTTTGTTTGGTATTTAAGGGGCTTGGAAGGTTGACACTCTGACTGTGTGGTCACTGTGTGTGCTGTGGTGGGTATGTGAGGTGGTAGTTGTTGTGGTGTCTGTTTGGTTGCTTGTTTTGTTGCCTTAATTTTTTTTCACGAATTTTTGACCAGAGCCTCCTATATGTCTTTGTGTGAGCATGTGTATGAGTACCAGTTGTATGTGGCTATGTGTGACTGGATGTGGTGTCCTCCTGTGGTTGTCTTCTGCCTTGGTCTTGCCTGTCAGTCAGCCTCCGAGCTCAGCCTCCCAGCCATCCGTGATAGTGCATGTGTTCAAAGGTGTTTTGTGGTTTGTGGAGAGGCTGAGAGTGACTGTGTTGTAATTGCAGCAAGACAGACATTCAGGTTTTATTGTTGAGTTCCAGAGAGAGAGCCAAGGACTCTATTCTGATATAGGACATACTAGATAAAAGAGTATTCAAAGGACAAAGGGAAGTGGGGGGAAGTGGTGGGGTATACCTGCCTGGATACTGAGTTCTAAGGTGAGTGCAAGTTATCAAGGAGTAGATGCTAGGCTTTACAGATAGAGAATAGTAGAGATGAAGTCTACTCAGGTGAGAAGTAGAGTTTTACTTTCTACTTATAGGATATGCAGCAGCAGCAGTACAGTTTAGCTTGTTTATAGCAGGGGCTGAAGGAATTGTAGGGAATTTCGGCCCACTGGACTGAATCAACTACTAACTTTTGGCTGGTGTTAATATAAATCGACAAAAAGGCCGCTCTTCCCACCCCCTCCCACTGGCAAGCAAAGAAACTTCCTGGCAAAACATAACCCAAGGGACACAAAACAGGAACTAAAAACAAAGCCCAGCTGAAAGCAAACTGAAACCTTCCTACTCTAGTTCAGTGGAAAAGAAGAGATTTTTTGTTTTATTACGATGGAAAGGAAAAACAAAACAAACAGTAAATGCTGTAAATGCGCTGTGTAAATCGGAAGACATTAGTAGTTTAAAGAAACTAATTGCAAAAAGTGGTAAATTAGTAATGCTAAGTGCAAAAAAAATGGCTAAAAATCATAAGTAGTGTAAGTAAAACAGGCGAAATGCAAAAAATTAATAACAGTGGGAAAGCCACAAAAAAATGCAATTATATCTGGTAGTAGAGTCACTCTTTTTAGACTGCTGATCACTTCACTGGCCTGCAGGCCACCACGAGGCCACAACAAGAAAGCTGGAAAACACGTGTTTAGTATTTTTTTTTTTTTTATAGCTGGGGCTGAAAGGAGCTAGGCCATGGCCCAATAATCTACTCAATAGACTAGCAGAGCACGATGTTCAGACAACCAATTGCTGAAAGGCTTAAGAGTGCCCCCCGCCCCACTGGTCAATCCTCCTTCCTAATAAGGCAATGGATCAGTAACAGGAACTAAAGAGGAAGCAACTCAAAGCCTGGACTACACTAGACTCTACTAGACTAGTTCAGTAAATTGGAGATTTTTTTTTTTTTTTTTTTTTTTTTTTTTTCTTTTACAGAGACAAGGAAAAAACAGACAGTAAATGCTATAAATGTTTTATGGCTAGCACACTTGAGGTGTTAGCCTACAGGTAAAATAGCTAAACAAATAACTTTTTAGAGTGCAAAACAGTTAACAGTCAAACAAAAAAACTTTTAAAAAGAATGCAGAGCTGTATAAACAGATGCAGTAGCATTCAGAAATATTCAAAAATTCAAAAAGCCAGAAAAAAAATAAATCAGTTATAGCAAAAATATAGTATAATGAAATGCTCTGAGATATATATGTATATTCAAAATATGTTTGAAGGACAGTCAGAACACGAAGAAGGTTAAGGCAAGAAAAAAAAATTTTTTTTTTTACTTTTGAAAGGTAAAAGGAGAAGAAGGCGGAGCCCTTATGTTCTCTCTCTATTAAAGAAAGAATGAGCCACGACACTAGACTGGGAGGTGTGTCACAGTAGGGGCGGGCAACTGTAAAACTAGTCAGACTAATGGGTCTTTAGTTTCCAGGATCTGTTGAAGGTTCTACCTTATGAAGGGTTATGTCCTCCATTCGACTGGCACAAAGCCTGTTTTAAACTATAGTTAATGACTCCAGAGGTCCCGATAAGTAATATTTTAGGCTATTCAGGAACCATCCTGGGATGTTATTAGGGCCCACTGAGACCGTGTTCTTGGCTTTAGTGAGTGCAGCCAATACATGCTTCCTAGTTAGCTAAAAGGGGTTATGTTAGAGGATAGTTTTGTGGGAATAGTTGGAGGTGAGAGGGGGTAACGCTAGAATTGAATTTGTTCACTAACAGGTTCACTATATCACCAGGATCAGTGAATGTGGCACCATTAACCATCAGTTCAGCACATTACTGTGTGCTGCCTTTGAGGTCACTGACATAGCTGTAGAAGGATTTATGGTTATCTTTCACTTGGGAGGTTATCTTAGCCTCAAAGTTGGCTTTGCTTTACCTAATTAGCCCTCTTAATTGCCTATTTACTTTCATGAGAGAGTTTCTATCTTTATGGGAATTACCCTTCCTGAATTTTGCTATATATTTTTCCTTTTGTTGTACATCCTTCATTTCTAGGGCAATTCAGCATAGGCTGCTGAGTTCTCTGGGTTTGGAAGGGCATGGACATTTGGCAATCTATCATTTAATAAATGGTAATTGACCTTGGAATAGTTCCGAAATGTTACTAGTTTTAATAGGATTCCAGAATTGATTTTTATTTAGAAGGAGACAGCTTTATTGTCAGACTTTACCAAGGAGGATGAGACATTGGGGTGGGGTGGGGTGCAGTATTCTCCCATATTAGTAAGCATGAGGTCCAGTATGTTGGAGCCTTCAGTGGATGCATTCAGTATTTAGTCAAGGGTGTTTGTATTTACGAAGTCCAGGAATTGCTGTGCCTGAAGATTTAAGGCCATGTAGGCTTCCCAGTCTATAGAGGGATAATTAAAGTTTCTCATGAGTAGAGTGTTTAGTTGTTTGGAAATTGTCTCAGGGAGGTCCAAGTATGCACTGTGAGCTTCTTGGAACATGGAGGGAAACCTATAGCTGGCTAGCATATGGTACGGGATTTTGTCTATGGTGACCTGCACATGGAGAGCTCCATTGAATCATCCTTTTTGACCACCATAGAGATAATGCTTTTTATTGATGAATATTGAGACACCTCTAACTTTAGTCATTGTCTGTGCAGCTACTGGTCTAAAAGTGTGTAAGGCACTGACACCTTGCCTTGCAGGGGAACTCTTTGCCACTTTAAACCATTCTGTGTAACTGCACAGATGTCTATATTCTGAAGTGTGAGGAGGGCTTGGAGAGAGTGTATTTTTTTTTTTTTTTTGCTTAGGCTCCTGGAATCGAGCAGTAATACCTTGAGGTACAATTGAGTTGATTTTGCTATGTCGGTAGGTTTGTCAATTTGGCATTGCCTAAAAAAGGCATTATGGAGAGTGGATAAAATTTTAGCCAGTATTCAAAAGCCTAGAGGGGAGAAGTGCAGACCATCCTTGACAAAGCAATGAGGTATATTAACCATGTTTTCCCAAGATGACACATATTGGATGCCCCTAGAATGACACCAGAAAGACAGTCACTCTTTGAAATCAATAATTGTTTGCTCATATTGTGGCACCATCTTCGGTGGAGGTAATATGGTGCTCAGTGCCAGGCTCACACCAGCCTGAGACACACAGTCTGAAAGCTCCATAACGTCTCTCTTCATATGGTCCATGGAGGTGCATCTCAGGTCATTTACACCTACATGGGCTATGATGGAAGAACATTCAGGCTAGCTAGAGATGTAAACAAATAAAAGCAATATTGAACTCTTTCAGAAACGTTAGCTTTATGTGTTAGTGGGGGACGGGGTAGACCCAGAATGCAACTTTAAGCAGGTAAAAGATAAGAAGAATATAAAATCACTGAATTACAAACTGGAGCAGAGACAATTCTCACACTATTGACCTACTACTGTTTGAGGCACCAGACTATGCAGAAATTTACCAGTGACACAGCTTATGGAAAATGCAATAATAAATGATAATCAGTAGGGAATATAAAATATTGCATGATCACTATAGGAATCAATCATAGGGGGCCAGAAAATACTGGGAAGAGAGATTGGATACACAGTTCACAAGAAAACTATGACAGGACATATGTATGGTTCCCAAATATGCAACAAAGTTTAGAAGATTTAGGATTTTTGCTTGGAAGTGTTTGTATAGTCATGTTTATACCCCAAGCAGACTCCAAACTAATTTTCCTCAGGAAGATGGCAAATGTTGGAGGTATGATGGGGAGATAACTGGGAACATATGTTTTGGGAGTGCAATGAATTGACAGGGTTTAAAAGTTCCTTATAGAGTACTCTGTCAGAAATATTGGGTGAGCAGATCTGAATTGCCTAGACATATTAAGGCCTTGTTAATTTTAATTTTGGTGGCTGTCAAAAAAGCAAATACCAGAAAATGGAAATCAAAGTCTAAACTGACTGTATTTGAAGTAGTGAATTTTGTAACAGAGATAAAAGAACATCAAATGGGATCTTTAGAAAAGGGTAGGAGCAAATTACATAGAAAAGTGAAAATTATGGGAACAAAACATTCACAATAATGTTTTAGAGGAAGACCGAGGTTTAAGGGATGGCAGAAATGGATCAATTTATATAATGCTGGCAGAAATGGATCAATTTATATAATGCTGGATTGATGTATAATGTTTGCAACTGTGACCATGTTAACATAGTTTCGATGTTTACTTGCATCATAAGTGATAATTCAATAAAGGTGTTTAAAAAATGATTGATTGGCTATTATGTCATATCCCAACAGGATCAAGAGACCTCCAAAGAATATGTTCTAAAATCATTCCAACATATCTATAACCTTTTCATTACCCCAAAAAACTACTAAAGGGTTCTGGCTGACTAAGTCTGCAGATGACTCCAAGCTGGGGGCAGTATTTGAATCCCCAAATGACATGGCCATCTTGTAGGAAGCTTTGTTTCAAATAAATAACTGATAAATACATAAGACAGCGATTCAGGTTGTAGCCCCAACCATGTCCCAAGACTCACACTCCACGTTCCTAAGCACTCTGGAGAATATCAAGGTCCAACCTAAAACTCTTATACTGGGTGACTTCAACTACCCCTCCATTATCTGGGAAAACTACTCATGTACCAAAACACTTGCCCAATGCTTTCTGGAATTCATTAATTCCAATGCTCTGGACCAGCTCATTCTTACCCCCACTAGAGGTAGCAACATCCTTGACCTGGTCATTACTAACATGGGCGACCTTTGCTCTACACCAATAGTCAACTTCTCCCTGGTTAGATCCGACCACAAACTAATCACCTTGGAAATCCCCCCCCCCCCACACACACACACAAAGGTAACCACCATGAAAAACTTCTCCAAAGCTAACTTTGGGGTCCTAAAAACAGAGGTGGCTAACTTTACGGCACCCATGCAAATGGAGAATAATTGCATGACTGCCGAATCATACACCAATACACTGTACATACACGTACACAAATACATGGATCTCACCATACCCAAAAGAAACAAGATGCTCTCCTCAAAAGAAAGGAAGCCAATCTGGTGGTCCTCTGCCATAAAGGAAGCCAATCTGGTGGTCCTCTGCCATAAACAAACTCTACAACAGAAGAAGGAAACTGATGCATAAGAAGGCAAAGTGCAAAGACTGGAAAAACTCCCTTATCAGCCTCAACAAAAAGTTGAGATCCCTCATCAAATCCTCTAAAGCTAGCTATAAAAACAGAATTGCAGCAGATAGTAAAGACAGCCACAAGACCTTTTACAGTTATGTAAAGAATCTCATGACAATACCCAGATTTGCTCTGAGCTACTGCTCAATGATACCGCCTATACTGAGCCAACAGATATTGCCAATATACTGGCCGACAGATTCAATGCTAACTTTACCCCCCCCCCAAAAGCCAAACAATACCAGTAGATTGCCAGGCACCGAGTATTACTGCTGCACAGGTTAAAACAGCACTATCCACAGCCAAGAATACAGCTTCTATGGGACCTGAAAAAACCCTGGCTGTGTTTTACATGAACTAAAGAGTGAACTAACACCTCACCTGTGTGCCATGTTCAATCGCAGCCTCAATTCAGGCTTTGTCCCTACTGAATGGTGCACTACTACAGTCATCCCTCTCCACAAAGAAGGAGCGACTACAGACCCTGGGAATTATCGCCCAATTAGCCTGATGAGTCTGATATACAAAGCTATGGAATGCATTATCATGGACCTAATAAACAAGGATATAGGGAATCTCCAAACTCTGGATCCTACACAGTTTGGTTTTGTGAAGGGTAGATCATGCCTGCTCAACTTGGTTGACTTCTTTGAGTCAGTCACCAGAGCTGTGTATGTAGGGAAGGTGGTTCATACAGCCTACCATGATCTGGTCAAGGCCTTTGATACCATTCCCCACTCAGGAATCATAGAAAAACTCACTAAGCTAGACATCAACCCCTACATTACTAGGTGTGTTGCAAACTGGCTCACAAAACCCACAGTGTGAAAGTAGCTGACTCCAAGTCAGACTGCCAACCAGTCACGAGTGAGTCCCACAGGGTTCGGTCCTGGGTCCTCTCCTGTTTGGTATCTTCTACTCTGAAGTCCAGGCCAACATGAAGGGACTCTGGCTGACAAAGTTCACAGATGATTGCAAGTTGGGAGCTATTATTAACTCCCCAAGTGATCTTGACATCCTACAGAAAGGCCTCAATGACACCAATGACTGGTGTCAGAACCATGGCCTTAAGCTCAATGCCAAAAAATGTTTTGTCATCCCCCTTGGGAAAAACCTGGTTCCCTTGAATTACCACATTGATGGTAGTCCACTGAACACAGAAGGTGTTACAAGAGATCTGGGAACACAGGTTGACAGCAATCTTTCTTTTGACCACCATGTTGCCACTGCGGTCAGAAAGTCCCACTATGTGGCACATCTCATTACTAAGGGTTTTGCATCCAGGAAGAAAGAGGTCATTATCTCCCTCTACTCTTAACTCATTAGGCCAATCATCAAGTACAATGCCCCATTTGGCATGTACCTCACTAGACACCTGCAACAACTGGAGAGGCTGCAAAAGTACCTCACAAAGGGGATCCTAGCCCTTAAACACTTGTCCTATATGGATGACTCAAAAAACTCCAACTATTCTCTGTCTCATATCGCTTACTTAGAGGCGATCTCTGCTTGACTTACAAAGCCATGTCTGACCCAGCTCTATTAGACATGCTACATCTAAAGAAATCCCAATCCCTCCACACCACATGCTTCAGAGACCTCAACGTCATTACCACAATCAAAAGAACATGCTGGAGGGACAGGTTCATAACCCAAAGACTGCCCATGCTATGGAATAGACTTTCAATACATGTCAAGCAGAGCACCTCAATGGCCCTCTTCAAGAGAAATCTTGATTAGTGGATGGGAAATAGAAAATTCACCCTGGGGATCACTCCAGTGGCTCTACTCGACAGAGGCACTAGGAACTAAGGTCTGGTGGCATGATGCTAGGGTAATCCTATGGGCTAGGCTTGCAAAGGCTCCAGGGCCATTAGCCTAGTATACACCTATGAACCTATGATGCCAAAGTCACTGACTGCAACTAAATTCCAAATAAATGCATTATTATTATCGTTTCAGAAGTCATCTATCCCAAGACCTACCACGTTAACAATTTGTCCCTCAGAGTTGACTCATTGTTGACCCAGTTGCTCGGGATTTGTGAACTTATGTAGACAGTGATCTAACATTTGACCAACATGTGTCCATTGTTGTAAGAAAGTCCTTGTATATTGCACAGCTTATAAAAAAAGTGATTGTGTCTAGATCTAGGGATGTGATTGTCCCCCTTTATCCAGCCCTTATTAGGCCAGTCATTAAATGTAATGTCCTTTTTGTCACGTATCTGTCTAGACACATGCAACATCTGGACCATCCACAGAGATACATTAATAAAAGGATACAAGGCCTAAAACAGCATGTCCTACATGGACTGACTCAAAGCACTGTCACTATACTTCATGTCCTACAGACTGTTATGAGGTGACCTGTGTCTGGCATGCAACACATCCTCTGATCCATTACTGATGGATTTACTGCACATCAGCAAGTCAAATGGCATCAGAAATACTCAGTCTAGGGATCTGAACCTCTTCAGCAACATCAACCGAATGGTTTGGAGGGACAGGTATATCTTGTAGAGGATGTCACTGCTCTGGAACAGACTACTAATCCACATAAAACAAAATTGATCTCTGTCTGCATTCAAGTGCAACTTGGCTCTATGGATGGGAAACAGAACATTTACCCCAGGACTTCCCCTGTACTACTAATGGACAGAGGCAGCTCTTAAATGGTTTATCAAATGTATGGGTGCCCTCAAATTATCTGTGATATGATCCCAGTTATTCTTAAGGGAAATATATAATTACGACCATGGGATTCTTAAGGCCAATTGCTATCCCAATGGGATATGTTAATTCAAGCACAAAAAGGGAAACTGGCTGGGTTTAAAATGACCTGCAAGGGCAGCCAGCCTAGTATTTCCCTATGAACATATGGAAAGCTGTCACTATCTTTCTATTCCAAACCATCTTTCTCCAATTGACCATCTGACTGTAGACCTGTCTTTCTTCGTCCAGCCTTATATAAGGTAAGTGAGAAACTGGTCTACACTCAAACATGCAAATACCTAATAAAGTCATATAAAAGTACAGGCATCTGTTTAAGCAATGACATAGATTCTGAGCTGAGAGGACTATTTGACAGCCTTATGGGCATTGATAGATGGCATTCCCAGTAGCAGTGATAAAGGCTATCTGAAAAGAGTTTTTTTTTCAAAGACATTATAAAAGCATTGAACCTAATCAATGATCAAGCCTTCTTTTATTTCACAGGATTTGGTAGAAAGTCATTGTCTGGTTGTCTAACTACTTATGTAAGAGATTCTTCTAACAAATATGACTCTTTCCTGTCCTTGCCAGACAAGCTAAAGTAAAGGATTCCTAACAGGCCAATTTTAGTGCACTCCTATTTTAATCATTTATCATCTGTCTTCTCTTAGAACTGACAGACATCAAATAAGTGGATTTATTGTTAATCTACTAATCCCAGCCATCCACCACAGTAAAAAAAAAAAAAAATTTAAAAATTACCTAAGCAAACTTTCATACTAGCTCTAAGCTAATGGCATACTGATGAAGTCACAATAATTTTTGGATCCAGACCTCATTTCACCTTATGTCTCCATACTAGTCAGTAAATGATCCATTAGAGAATACATGCAAAATTGTGATGCATGCATTAAGACTTGCTAGATATATCCCAAGGTATTTGTTTTTTTTCTCCATCGCACTCAACTAATAAATTCAATAAACACCTTGATTTGTCTTTAAGGATCTCATAGTTCAACTTCCTGGAAGACAAAAGGGCATAAAGGTATACCTGTACCTCAGCTAGTATATGGATTCCCATTTGTAACTCAGCCCACCCCCAAATTAAAGTTGGTACAATCCACAAATAATAAATATGCAGTGTCATTTCACTAACCCGCTCCCCAAAAAGTCCCATATCTCGGTCCTCTCCAAAGTTAAAGTCACATGATGACCCAGAATTCAGGTTATTTTTGTTCAAGCTCTAAGAGCATATATATCTTGCAAGCAGATTGTCACTGCCACACAATAAACCTGAGTTTACAATCTAGTAATGCATGCTATCTTTCTGAGATGCCCACTAACCAGATTCCACTGAAACAGCTACTGCTTCTCATTTGGGAAACATCCATTCCTCACATAGTGTTTGTTTTCATTGTTAAATAATTTAGAGTTACTACTTATCCTTCTTTGAGTATGGCAGTCCATTTATGAGCAGTTATTTGTGTTCTGTGACAAAACATGAAAATTGGCAAATGTCCAGAAATATTAGGGTATAAAACAATTACTTTAATAATATATGATAGAACAGAAACATGAAATTCTGCAAGATTGAGCTTGTTTTTGGTAAAAAGTGAAGTCCAGACTTTCACATTGGTTGTTCATATGGTTTCCCTTGCAAAATCTAATTTTCTTTAAAAATAGTCCACTCTAGGATTTGAAAAGGGGCAATCCTAAGAAAATTCCACACTTCTTCCCTGAAAGTTTTAAATATTATTGTTTGTCAATATTATGTTTCCTGATTTATTTACTGCCACTCTCCAGCTCTTTAACCTGTATATTCCAAACATTCTCACAAGTATGGAACTTTGACATTATGTTCCCTGTTTATACTGCTTAGTCAGCTTTCATTTAATTGATAGAGCCTGCAAATATAACTGTTGTTATTTAATGACTGACACTGCTTTACTATTTTTAAGCTAACTACTCTAGTTGAGATTACATACTTGTCCTAAACTGTTTTCTTGTTGTATAACTGTTTCACTTTGCAAACAGACTATGTGTGAAATAGGTCGGTTTACTTCAGCATGTTAACCTTCTCAAAAAAATTAAAATGAATCATTCACCCACTCAAACACTCATTCACTCTCCCATGCACTCACTCTCACAGTCAATCAGTGTGAAAGACACCTTGTGTGGGAGGAGAGCAGAAGCAAATAGGAGAGACAAAGAAATAAACTCTGAAGATATGCATGATTACCCATTTCACTTAATGGAATTGCAGCTGCAGTTCTAGTTCTAAGAAGACAAGTTCTTAGCTTTGTTTTTTTTTTTTTGCACAGGGCCATTAAGAATTGCATTTTGTCAACAATGATAGAACTCCAAATTTTAAAAGGATTCTTAATGAATGAATGAACTATTCCTGAATGAACTGTAACTCTGAGCTAGTCATGAAATGAGAGGATAAAGAGTGACAATTTTTAAATTTAGACAGTCTGTGAGTCAGGATGCAGTGTTTGTGTATAGGAGCTTGAACACATGATTTAAATGGGAGATTTTTTTTTATTTGGTTTTAAAACAATAACTAGACAAATTGATTATAAAAAAGGAATAACTATTTATATAGGTCCACAACTGATCAATGCATCAAAGTTATAGATATCAACAACAATTAATATTATTCAAGCAAGTCTTTAAGTTTAAGCCAAGATTTATATGAATGTGCAATATTAAAAGTTCTCTTCTTTACAGTGTGCAATTCACTACTGCAAACAATTTTTGCCATACTAATAAATTAAACTCTAGAGGGAGTAACTTTACTTTTCCAACTTTTAGCAATTATTTTTTCTGGCTATTATAACAAAAGAGCAAAGAAGAGGCACTTGGGTTTTTGGAATTATCTCAGGAATTAGAGCATTAAATGAAACTAAAGATTTAGAAATATTACATCTATCTGACCATAGAGCTTGAATGAAGTTATTAATTTCTTTCTATAAAGGCGAGATGACTTCACATTCATGTGTACAATCAGCTATTATTTCAGAATCACATCCCTAACATTTAATTCTATTTGATTTATACATAATTATAATTTTGTTAGGAGTGACAAAAGCTCTGTGTAATAATTTTCAAGTGAAAATTTTCCAGTATAATGAAGATGTAATTTTATCTGTAGATTTTAATATTATTTTCTTGTATTCTTTAGAGAAGTCTTCATTATTAATTTTTGAGGAGTAGCTCCAATATGAATTGTCTAAATATGTGAAATCTAACTTAAGAATTTTATAAATTTGTGACAAATATGATTTATTTTTTGTTGCATTATTATTGCTATTTATTAAGAATTCCAATAATTTGGGGAAACTCTTCTTATCTATGTTAAATATCTTACTAATCTCACAAAGTCTCTAAATATTTGGAAAATTAACCAATTCTCAGAATCTTGATTTTATTTGGACCTTAAGTTTTCAACAATTTAAGAACTGATGCCTATAAATTATTTACTTTGTTGCTTCAATACCAGCATTTTGTTGAATTATGAGTTTCTAAGCAATCATTTGTATATGCAATTGTAAACACTGAAAATATTAAGTCTTTAATATAATGGTTAGAATTTGTGAACTTTTGAAAAGAGGAAATTTCTTATCTAAATAGGTATTTGAAAAGAGGGTGTAATTCCATTTATACAAAAATATTTTAATAACCAAATAAAACAATTAGGGACTACTTGTTTAGGACTGGTTGTGATATATTTATTATTTATTAATAATATTTCCTGATGTATTGTTTCCATTTTGAATCTTAAGATGAATTTATCCACAATGCTATAACTTTTACAATTGTTGAAGCAGCATACAATTGAATATCAGAGAATCATATTCAACCAAAATCCCAAATTTTTCTGTGCCAATCAAATGAAACTCTTGGTTTATTAGGATGTCAAAAAAATTTAAGTAGAATAATATTTACCTTCTTCATCACTTTTTTTGGTGGATATAGTATGAAAGAATGCAAGACAAACAATATTTTAATGAAAATTACCATCTTAATAAACATTAATCATTCTTCTATGGTAAAGAAGAATTTGTACCAATTTGTGACTAAACTTAAAATTTTATCAATAACCTGTTGAAAGTTTGTTTGTATCATTTCTTTACTATTATACATAATGGTTATAGCAAGGTATTTCATTTGATTGCTCTTCCAACTGAAGTTAGAATATTTTTGTATGGAGTTTTAATTTTTTTTGTTAATTAGACTATACTTGTTTTATTATGGTTAACTCTTAAGTTTGAGATTTCTTCAAATTGACTCATAGAACTAATTTTATATTCTAATGAATTCTCTTTACTTCATATTGTTAGTAAAATATTATCAGTAACGAGCTGAATCTTTAGTTTGAAATCTTGTTTTATTTTGATATTATTAATGTTCTTATTGGATCTAATACTATTAACAAAGGGTTCTCTAGCTATTGCAAAAAGTAAAGATGATAATGGACAGCCTTGTTTTGTAATTTAAAGGAATTAGAAATAAAACAACCTATTTTAACATAAGCATAAGCATTATTGTGTAACTTAGAAAAGAATGTAATTAGCTCAGGTGAGAAATTATACACTTTAGGTGTTTTAAACAGGTATGACCAATTAACTGAGTCAAAAGCCTTATCTAAATTGAGACTTTATTTTACTTTTATTTTCATAGTCTATTAATGTATAAATTATTATTATATTATCCTATACTTGTCTATTTTAAAATAAACCCAGTTTGATAATTGTTAGTTTATGTATAAATAGATCCATTTTTATTAGCTAAAATAGACATCTTATAGTCCATATTTAAAAGTGAAATCGGTCTGTAAAATGAGCACTTTTTAAGATCCTTATCTTGTTTTAAAATATGCGATATGAGGAAATATTTCCATGATGGGGGGACTTCAGCAGTTGTTTTTATTTCTTCATGAAACTTATTTAATATTTTAACTGCACCATTTAGTAGTATTTTATATAGTTCTGGCATAACCACATCTATACTCAGTGCCTTATTATTTTTTTTTACCTTTTCTTTGATCTTTTATTTCTGCTAAAGAGAATGAGCTAGCATTTTTTTATTTGTTCACTTGTTATTTTATAGGATCATAGGAGATTACTAGGCTATCAGCCTATATGTCATTTTAAGCTTAGCCATTTCAACCCAATGTAATACCATAGAGGAATAGGCAATACACAAGATTGCATTTAGTGATGACTGCACATGTCCAGGAGGATTGTGGGTGCTATCCCTAGTAAGAATTTATAGTGCCCCATCCACTCATCCAGGTTTCTCTTGAACATTGTTACAGAGGTGCTCTGTTTCACATGAATTGGTAGGCTGTTTCAAAGATGTGTCAGCCACTGGGACATAAATATGTCCCTCCAGCATGTCCTATTTAAGTTGCAGGCCATATTTAAGTCCCTGGAATGGTTGGTCCCTTAGAAAAGTTTCAACTATATCATCACTATCTAGGTTATTTGTATTGGTTATTTTTACATTTTCATAAAATATTTTAAAGACCTCAAGAATACCTTTAATGTCTGTTCTTCTTTCTTGTTTATTATTTATACGTTATAGTTTCTTTGATATGATTTAGTTTATTATTTTTTTTATCTAAGAGCAAGTTTATGCAGGATTAAAGGGTTTACTGAATATGCCTGAAGTTTAAGTTTTTCCAGGTTTATTGAAACTTTATGATTTAGAATTTCAACATATTTTGTATTCATGTTTTTAAGTTCAGACTGCCTGATAATGTCATTTGGTTTTAGATTTAACTTTAGTGTGCCTATTTTGGCCTGTAGTATATTAAATTCTCTGTCCCATTCTCGTGTTTTACTAATATACCAGCTTGTAACTCTTCCATTTAATTAAGCCTTTAGTGAATCCCACAAGACATATGTATTTCTAGGAAATTTTTGATCTCTTTAACATACTAATTCTTGAATCATTTTATTTTAATAATGTACACTGGTGATCTCCTTTGATGTATTCAGTTTTCAGTTATTAAAATAATATTAAACATTATAGCATTACGGTCCAATAACGGACATGAAACTATTGAAATTTCTCTGACATGTGATAACAGATTATTTAAAAATTGTATCAATATTTGTTTGTGTTCCATATCTATATGAATAATGGGTAAATTGAAATGAGTTTGTTTTCCTTAGCTCACATATATACTTTAAATTCATTAGATTTACAAAACTTAAGTTTTTGGCTGAAGATATGATTCTCAGCTTTCTATCTACAGTGGAATCTTTGATAAAATACAATTAAAATCACCAGTCATTATGACTTTATCTTGCATGTAATAGGCTATAGTGTCTATGTATTTTTTGCATCTTTAGCTCCAATCCCTGGAATCCAGTAAGAGTTCACCAATGTATATAGTTTTCTGTTTCACTCAGTTATAACACTGCTTAATGTACCATTTTATCAATGTAGATATCTTTTACTTTAAGCATTACTGGTGCGCTTTTCCATAAAAGCTCAAAAGCCAGAACCTGCTAAAACCAAATAATTATTTAATGCAATTGTATTTACATCCTTATTAAGTAAATGTATTTCTTGTAGAAATATTATTTGATCTTTATGTAATTGCAAAAACTGAACAGACACCACTTTTACTGTATTATTAAATCTATTAATATTAATAAATATACATTTAATATCAGACATTTAAATAAGAGAGAAAAAACGCAGGTATAATTAAATCACATTTATGTGCAGAACATTTTGCATATTTTATATATAACAATAGGAAATCTTCAGCTATGGATAAAACTTTTGCAACAAATAAAAAAATACATAATGATATAACCTTAAAACATTCTACCATGGAATAATGTATTCCTAGTTTGTTGAAAAAGATCAACAAACTACCTCTCAAACTCTCAATTAGACTAACACTCAGTTCATACTTCTGATTCATATTACTAAGTCTCATATTTTTAGTATGGATAATGTTAAAAAAAGCTGTCAGTGAGTTATTATGAATAAGAAAAGTTAAACAGGTGTTCAGAATCTTTATTATAAGTTAACCATACTGAATATCACTACAATCATCCTTCCCTGTACCTCACATTATCTCCCTGGTCTACTATGGAGGAAGTCAGTTGTTACTTTTTATATTTATTAATTTATAGGTCAAATGATTTATATTTTTTCTCTTTTATTTATTATGTGTAAAGTTGTTCATAAGATCATAAGTTGATAAATTTGTACCAGGCTAACTGCCCTTGTGAATCATTAGAAGCCTAGCCAATTACCCCATGTGAGAATCAAACCCTGCACCTTGTGCCTTTAAGGTAAACACCTTGACCACTATGCAAACCTCCCACTTTTGTAGACATATTTATATCTTTAATTATATACATATTTACTTATTTTGATCTCTTTCTAATCTATTTATATACTATGTCTTGTACTATTACTATATCCCTAGGTTTTACATTTTAGCTATCATGATATTCTACAGTAGGATTATAGCTAAAACGTAATATCTCAGAAAAATTTATTATGTAAAGTTTGTATCTTAAAAAGGAAGATTCTTCAGACGATTGTTCTATTACGATTTATCATTAGAAAGAGAAAATAACAGAGAAACACAATCCTATTTTTTTTATCAGAAGTGTCTTCCTGTAGGCTAGTATATACACTATCCTTCAGTATATTGCAAACATTTAGAACTATTTAATAACCAACAGTCGTTTAGAATTCAATCCACTGTCTATTGCTTATCTAACTTATATTCATTGACATCTTAGTATATGATTCAACATATTATAATTATTAACTTTTAGACAGGACAAAGTAACCTGTACAGTTCTTAGAATTTTCAGAACTCCCACCGTATCACAAAAGTGCTCATGACTCTAAATTGTTTCAAGCTGTTTATTTGTGATAAGGGCTTGAAAATGAATAGTCCAACAGTTACAATTCACATGTGAATCCAAGCCATCTGTACATTACACATCAAGCCCTCAAACCCTCCAAGCCACTAAAAAACAACAAAACCATTTCAAAGTATTTTAACCACTAAAAAGCTATTGTATTTAAAGAAATAACAATTACTATTCAGTAAGCACTATTCATAGATTAGTACTAAGCTAACTGCTCTTGTGAGCCTTTTTGAGCCTAGCCAATTATCCCTTGTGAGACTCAAACCCTGCACCTTGTGCTTGTAAGGCAAACACCTTAACCATTAGGCCACCCTCCCAACCCATTTGCATGAGATGTTTAATATAAAGCAGGCTGTCATTTTTAAATGAGAAATAGCATATAAACTTGCATTAAAAGAATGATAGTTACGTGTGATCCAGGTTTGTCTTGTAAAAGTATGAATGTTACTCTATTTGATATAATTCCAATAATAACTAATATATTGTTAGAAAAATATGTACTTAAACATATATGTAGTGCTAGTTTAAAAACAGTATAATATGTAATGCATTTAATTCTATTTTACAATATGGCAGTAGAAATGATCTTGCATGTAATTGCTTGAAGCTTAGCTGCAGTGTGATTGAACTCTGACCCTGGCAGTAACCAGCTCAGCAGGCTTATGTCTTTCAGCATTAATTAGCTGCTGGGTTAGAGAAAAATAAATGTATGTGCATGTATATCTTTCTTCCTTCCACTGAGGAGGATGGCCTTGTGAGCTTTATCGAAGATAAAGTACAGCTGCTTACCAGAGAGACAAAGAAACGTATTAAGAAATGAACTGACTATTGTATTCGAGCAGGCCTGAAAACCTTGGAAGACAGGAAGACCTCGTAACTGACCAGGTGCCTTGCAAGGCTGTGTTATTCTCATGGGAAAACTTTTAAAAAGCATTACCTCAGCATCTTCTTATGAATAGAATATTGTGGACTATAGTGATGTAAATGCCCTGTGACTGACCACGTCAGTAAGGTGGGCAAAAGCTGTTTGTAAATACTATATAAACAGAGTTACTTCCTGTATAGAGTCAGTCAAAACTCTATACTTGTATTGTATAGTTTTTTGTCTCCTGGTGTACACTAGTAAAACGTTTTGAACTTGAGCTTCCTGTGTTATTGACTGTCATTTTGAAAAGCCTAATGATTTTTACAGTCTGATTTAACAATTTATTTGACATTTTGGTCCTTCTTAGCCGGAATTCCCTTGGTAAGCTACAGGTCAGAGTGCATGGGTGGTAATAAATCTGTGCAGGAGAAGTTGCCAAAATGGTTCTTCTTGAGTGAAAAGACCTCCGACTGAATTGTTGTGTGTAAAGAGGCTGTCCACTTTCTGATCTGTGGCTGAAAAGCGGAAAACTGGATCCCAAGAAGAAAACGTGCAGTCATAAATGGGAGGCTCAGGTAAGAAGAATTTCCCTCTTTGTCTTTGTTTTAGATCAGGGACCAGGTTACAGTGTACTGTTGTTAAGATTTGTGATAGCAGGTTGAGAACGAATTGAAGTACTGTATATTTGGTCATAGATCAGGGAAAAAAACAGAGCAAAGTAAACAGTCATTCTAGACACTACTGTGGATACGGGGAAGAAGATACCACATGGTACAGGAGAAGGGTTACGTAACAGTCTTTTTTAAGACATGGGAAATCAGTGCACTAAGAGATCGCGAGATCCGCCTCTGACGGATGATGCGAAGTATATGCAATTACAAAGAGCAGATAATGTGAGATATTTTGCAAAATGGGTTAATAAATATGAATTTGATGGTAAATTAGACAAAATTTCGTTAGTGAAACTTTTGAAACAGTTAAAATCTGACGCAGAAGGTCAGGCAAAAAAACAACGGCGGTTGGGTATTCCTCAAGCACATAGGTGGATTGAGGAAGTGAACCGAAGGGAGCAAAAAACTAAAAATGCAAAAGCATTATTTTTAGACAAAGAGGATAATAATGCAGTAGTAGCGACGGCCCCTCCCCCTCCACCCCCTCCGATACCTTATCCAGGATATAAAGCGGGAGGGCAGGCTGGCCCCCCCCCCACGTTATCCTGCGGCAATAGGGGCATTAGTACAACCATTTGTAAGAGAACCTATTGAAACTAGATCCCGAACACGTAAAACACTTAGGGACACTCAACTAAGAAGAGATTCACTAGAAGAGAGTGAGGAAATCTGTCCATTAATTGAAGTACCGAACCCTCAGGCAGGACAGGAAGGCCAGGACCCAACTCTCCTAGTATATAGACCATGGACACCGGAAGATATCCGGAAAGCTACAGAGGGAATTCCCCATCCAAAAATTAATCATGAAAAGTTTATACAAGATTTACAAGGTATGCGATTGAGTTACCACTTAAATGGGGAAGAAGTAGAGAAGGTGATTAGACAAATTATAGGTCCAGACTGGCACATGGTTTGTGGTGCCTGGAATGCTCGTGACGCGCAACTTAGACCACTCCTACATAGTGACGCAGAATTAGACACTAGGTTGAAGGGTCTTACGGATCGAATTACTGAAAAATGGAAACCTAGGGCAGACTGGACCTGTATTAATCAGTGCATACAACAAGATAATGAAACTGTAGATGGATACTATGGTAGATTATTAGAATATTTTAATAACCATAGTGGTATGCCTATTCCTGAAAATCAGAAAAATGATAGTTCATATGAACAACAATTGAAAAATGCATTTTTGAAAGGTTGCATTGCCCCTATCAGTAGCTTTATTACAAAGCATATGATAGATCATCGAACGAGTAGGCTACAAGCCTTACTGGAGTATGCTAGGCATGCTGAAAGGCATTTTAACAGTAAAAAGAAAAAGAAGACGCAGGTCTTCACAGCTGAAGATGGAGCAGAAGTCTTTGTAGTACAGTCGGGTAAAAAGGGTAAGAGGAACTCTCAGGGCAATAAACGCTCTGACAGAGACTCAGAGGTTTTTGAGGAAAGAAAGAGAAAGGGTGAGTGCTTTAATTGCAGGAAGAGGGGACATTTAGCAAGGGATTGCAAGTTGAATAAAAAATCATCTACGGGAGAGAAGGATAAACATGATGAGGATTGACTATATGACAGTCATAACGTTCAACAGTCATCAGGAGAGACTAATGGGCAGGGAGATAATGTAAACGCAGTAGAAGAAATAGAGGAAATGCAAATAGATGTAGAGAATGGGGAAAGTGAAGTTTTAGATTTAGCCTTGTTGAGCTTGGAGCTCTATCTGGCAGACACAAAACCGGAAGTTACACTTCTGGTGGAGGGGAGGGAAGTGAAATTTTTGTGTGATTCAGGAGCATCACGGACTTTGATACACCCTTCAAAGTTACCGGAACACTCTGAATCACCCGAATACATATTAGTGAAAGCAGCAAACGGGCAGCTATACAGGGAACCACTTTCCCATGATATAGCAATAACTGACCCTGTTTCAGGTATGACCCAGAGAAGTAAAATAGTACTTTCTGCAAAATGTCCAGTAAATTTACTGGGAAGAGACCTTATGCAGCTTTTTGGCATAGCGGTAGTTCCTACCACGAAGGGTATGGAGGCACAAAGGCAAATGGATGCTTTTGTGGTGCGATCGGGGGGTGAAGCCTATTATTGGTACAGCCAGGACCTGGTCACGACCGGTCCAGGGGCAGTGACCAATGAACTGATGAACGTAGCCATTAGTAAGGTACCCTCCCTCGACATTGATCAGCAACATTTGTTACATTGTACTCTATACTATTGTAGCACACCAGGGCCTGATAAGGAATATGAACAAAAGTTGTTCAGAAATCCTGCCAATAGACTAGTGTTACGGACCTTGTATTGGGATACTGAGGGTAATAGTGTGGTGAGTTGTTCATTACCTCAGGAATTCATGGGATTATATAAGTCTAACAGGCTACCGCATGTCAGTTTAACCAAACATAAAGATGTCAGATGGGTAGATTTGGGTGAAAAAGTGACAAAATGGGAGAGACAAACCGACTTAGAATTGTCAGAGCAAGGAATACACAAGCAGAAATTAAATTGGCTAACGCAAGCACGCCCAGCTGTACACTTACAGCAGAGTGAGGGCAGCTGATTGGCGTTCTTGTTAGAAGAAGAAGAAAAAGCCTTGGGTGATATACCAAGCACTCTTTGGTCAACAGGAAAATCAGATGTAGGGCTTATTCGGACAGCAGGTCCAGTAACCATTACACCGAAATCAGCATTTAGACCGCAGAAGAAACAATACCCTTTGAGGAAGGATGCAGAGCAGGGAATCGAGACTATAATAGCGGCATTACTCAAGGAAGGAATACTGGTAGAATCTTTAGATTCACCATGTAATACCCCTCTATTTCCTGTTAAAAAAGCAAACGGGGAATGGCAGATGGTACAGGATTTACAAGCTGTAAATGATGCAATAATACCTAGGGCACCTACGGTGCCAGACCCACACACTTTATTGAATGATTTAAAACCACAACAGAAGTATTTTACTGTGGTAGATATAAGCAATGCTTTATTTTCAATACCTATGCATCCAGATAGTCAGTATTGGTTTGCTTTTACATTTCAGGGTAAAAGATACACCTATACTCGGCTACCGCAGGGATACTGTGAAAGTCCAACAATATTTGCACAGGAGATGGCTAGCAACCTGGCGGGGTTTACTCCACCAGGGGGCAGTCAAGTTCTACTTTATGTGGATGACATCCTGCTTGCGGCCCCTACCCAGCAGCAATGTAGGGAAGACACAATAGCATTATTGAAATTTTTAGCAGAACAGGGACATAAAGTAAACAAGCACAAATTGCAGCTTTGGAGAAAACAGGTTAAGTACCTGGGATATGTGATATCCAAGGAGGGTAGAACATTAGATGAAGATAGGAAGGCAGCAATTTTACAAGCACCCAAACCAACTACCAAGAAGGAAATGATGTCCTTCCTGGGGACGACTAATTTTTGTCGAAGTTGGATACCAAATTATGCTTTGGAATCGGCTCCATTGGTTGATTTAATATTTAAAACACCGATGGCAGCACAAGATATACTACATTGGACTCCAGCAGCAGAAACAGCTTTCTGCAGGCTGAAACAATTGATAGCCTCATCGCTAGTTTTAGGACTTCCGAATTATCATAAGAGATTTTTTCAGACCATAGATTGTAAGCAGGGATATATGACGTCAGTCTTGACGCAACAGCATGGAAGTAAGCAACGCCCCATAGCTTACTATTCATCGCAGTTGGACCCAGTGGCACGGTCATTGCCACATTGTGTGCAGGCAGTTGTTGCAGCTGCTATGGCAGTACAGGCTTCGGCCTCAATGGTGTTATTTCACCCTCTCACTTTGAGAGTGCCTCATGCAGTCGCAATAATTTTGCTGCAGGAGAAAATAGCATTCTTGTCCCCTGCTAGACATCTTTCTTGTATGACCATATTGCTGAGTCAACCTCACATGATGATTGAACGTTGTACAACATTAAATCCATCAACGTTACTTCCGACTCCTGTGGATGGCACACCACACAGTTGTCTACAGGAAATGGAGCAAATAACTTTGCCCAGACAGGATCTTACTGATATACCCTTAGATGATGCAGAGGTGACATTTTATGTGGACGGATCATGTAGAAAGGGTCCTACAGAAAAGAATCTAGTAGGTTATGCAGTAGTTACAGATGTTGAGATTGTAGAAGCCCAACCCCTGCAGCATAACCTGTCTGCTCAAGCAGCAGAATTGATAGCTTTAACACGTGCTTGCACTCTAGCGAAAGACAAATGTGTGAACATATATACTGATAGTCAGTATGCTTTCTTTACAGTGCATGTTTTTGCGCAGCAGTGGAAGAATAGAGGAATGATAACATCCACTGGTAAACCGATTAATCATGCGCAATTAATCTTGAATTTATTAGATTCCATTCAGTTACCTACTAAAGTAGCTATTTGTAAATGTGCAGCTCATACAAAACAACAGGATAAAGTTTCGAAAGGTAATGCACGAGCTGATGCAGCTGCAAAGCAAGCAGCCTCAGACTCAGAGGCTTTATTTTTAAATGAGGAATTACAACCTTCTGAGATTTTAGATTTAGAAATGTTAAAAACAATGCAGACATTAACTACGACAGCAGAAAAACAGAGGTGGGTAAGACGAGGAGCAATCCTTGAAGATGGACTATACATCTCCAAAGAGAAAAAGCCAATATTACCATCTAATTTATTTAGGTATGCGGCTTTGTTGAGCCATGGGCAGAGCCATGTCTCAACAGGGGGGATGATACAGTTAGTTAACAGAATATTCCAAACGTACGGATTTACAAACTACACAAAAAAATTTTGTGCAGCATGTCATATTTGTAGTAAATATCATGCACAGGGAGCATTCAAACCGAAGCAAGGGAGTTTCCCTACACCACCATTTCCGTTCCATACTATTTGTATGGACTTTATAGAGCTGAATAAATGTGAAGGAAAGAAATACTGTTTAGTGATCATAGACATGTTTTCAAAATGGGTAGAAGCTTTTCCAACCAGGAATCTGGATGCAGCAACAGTGGCAAAGGCCCTGGTAAAGGAAATAATTCCTAGATTTGGCATACTGGAAAGAATCTATAGTGACAATGGAACACATTTTGTCAACCAGACGATTCAGCAACTTGGGAGATTCTTCGGGATTTCCTTGAAGAATCATTGTGCTTACCACCCACAGTCAGCAGGACTGGTGGAGAGGTACAATGGGATTTTGAAAAATAAGTTAAGGAAGTTGATGAGTGAGACTCAGAAGAATTGGATTTGCTGTTTACCTTTAGCATTGCTGAGCATGAGAACAGTTCCAAATGTAAAGGGTTTGACCCCCTTTGAAGTAGTATTTGGAAGGGCATATTATGTGCCACAGTGGAAAGCTCTCATGCCTGCAGAGCTGGAGGTCGATGGCTCATTAGCCAGTTATATGAAAAAATTGTTAACCAATAAGACTGTTTTGCAGTTAAACTCTTTTTCAGATAAAGAACAAACAAAGCCGGACGCAGTGCTAGCTCCAGGATCCTGGGTGTGGTTGAAAGTTATCAAAAAGAAGAATTGGACGAGTCCAAAGTGGGAAGGTCCGTACCAGGTACTGTTGGCAACGCCTACTGCAGTAAAGGTTGCGGAGAGGTCGTCCTGGGTTCACCTGACTCATTGCAAGCCGGTAAAGAATTTTCAGCTTGATAAACGTTTTGTAGCTGATATACCACAGAGACAGAATGACCAGGGGCAGAGTGTATAAAAATATAAGGCAACCCCCAAAGACATTGGTTTACTGTCCTACTGATCATACACCTATTAGCCATGTTTGTGGTGATTTTTCTTTTGCTGGGGTTCTTCCTGCATATAACTACACAGATAAAAATGGTGAAACGTGATGAACTGGCCACAGATTGGCATCCAAACTTTAACACATACCTAGCCATGAAGCGTGTGTATGTAGAGACTATGAACATTTCAAATTGCTGGGTTTGTACTGCCATACCTACAGCATATGGAGGACTTTTGATGTCTGCTGTCCCCTTGGGGATAAATGAGACTTGGGAAAATTTACTTTTTGATACAGGTTCTGTGAGATCACATGACAAAGTGGCACTGTACTTACCTGTTACACAAAAAGGAATTGTTTGTTTTTATAAAAATGATACACTCCAAGTTGGTTGGAGTAATTGTAACATAACTGTGTCTTACAAATGTTATATAAAAGCCAAAGATCAGAGTACTAGTTGTAGCACGAATTATGATTCGTATTTGAGTTTAATGAGAACAACATTGAAAGATGTGCAGAAAAATCCTGAATTGTATAAACAGTTGTCTGTTATAGACAGGAAAATGTTTCATTCAGAGTTAACCCGCATCAGTACTAAAGTAGAAAATTGTTATTTTATTTGTGGGAAAAAAGCATATAAATGGTTACCTGAGAATTGGTCCGGCAGTTGTTTTTTGGGTTATCTGGTTCCAGCCATAAGACATACTGCAGAATTACCGTTGGGTAAGATACGAAATGTAAGAGATATAGCTCGAAGAACGGGGAACTCAGTCGATAAACCTACTAATCCAGTGGGTAAAATCGAAGCCGGTTGGAAAGATCATTCATCCGTGAAAGATAAAGAAAAATTTACTCATATGGACTTGAGTGACAGTGTTATATCCTGGGCTGGAATATTCCCAGCCTATGGAGCAGTCAAATCAATCTGGGAACTGAGGAAATTGTCAAAACTTCTCGAAGTAATGAGCAATGCGACTTTTTCTGCTCTTGAACTTGTGACTGATGAACTGAATGCAATGAGAACTGTTGTGCTACAAAGCCGAATGGCTCTTGACTTCACCCTAGCGGCGAGAGGTGGTACGTGCGCGCTTATCAAAGAAGAATGCTGTGCGTACATACCAGATAATAAGCATGAAATCAATGACCACCTAGAGGTAATACAGCAGGTATCAGCCATGACGGAACCAGGCCCAAACCCACTGACAAACTTTTTCCAGAATCTGTTTGGGGGGTGGGGTTCAATCCTAATGAATATCTTGATTGCCATTTGTGTTGTTTTGCTCATATTGGGAGCATGTGTCTGTTGCGGGATACCTTGTATGAAAAGATTAGTTAGGGACTTTGTTGACGTATCTGTAACCGAGACTATGTATCAAGACCTGGAATTGAATCTGTTAATACCGAGTGAAATTCTTCCTGAAATATAAAGCAAATGACTTGCCTAGTTGAAAGTTCCTGAGAGGAAGAGGCTAGGGAATGAAATGATGTTGTTTATGTTTCTGGGTAGAATAAAAAGCATTAAAAGGAGGGAGAATGTTAGAAAAATATGTACTTAAACATATATGTAGTGCTAGTTTAAAAACAGTATAATATGTAATGCATTTAATTCTATTTTACAATATGGCAGTAGAAATGATCTTGCATGTAATTGCTTGAAGCTTAGCTGCAGTGTGATTGAACTCTGACCCTGGCAGTAACCAGCTCAGCAGGCTTATGTCTTTCAGCATTAATTAGCTGCTGGGTTAGAGAAAAATAAATGTATGTGCATGTATATCTTTCTTCCTTCCACTGAGGAGGATGGCCTTGTGAGCTTTATCGAAGATAAAGTACAGCTGCTTACCAGAGAGACAAAGAAACGTATTAAGAAATGAACTGACTATTGTATTCGAGCAGGCCTGAAAACCTTGGAAGACAGGAAGACCTCGTAACTGACCAGGTGCCTTGAAAGGCTGTGTTATTCTCATGGGAAAACTTTTAAAAGCATTACCTCAGCATCTTCTTATGAATAGAATATTGTGGACTATAGTGATGTAAATGCCCTGTGACTGACCATGTCAGTAAGGTGGGCAAAAGCTGTTTGTAAATACTATATAAACAGAGTTACTTCCTGTATAGAGTCAGTCAAAACTCTATACTTGTATTGTATAGTTTTTTGTCTCCTGGTGTACACTAGTAAAACGTTTTGAACTTGAGCTTCCTGTGTTATTGACTGTCATTTTGAAAAGCCTAATGATTTTTACAGTCTGATTTAACAATTTATTTGACATATATGTAAAAAGCTATATTTTTCTACTTTGTTTATAACATAGCATGTCTTTCATGGGTGCTATTTGCATGTCAAGTATACTGTCAGTAGCACACTACTGGACCAAATTAAGAATCCAGAATGTAACTTAAAATGCCTTTTTAGTGTCATTTGTTGCATCTCATATTATATTTAATAGTACATTACTCAACTATGCCAAGATACTAGAAAGTGTGCCATCTAATGTACATTTCATCATAACAGTGATTAACTTTTAATAAAATGAATAGTTTAACCTTTTAAACTTTAAATGAAAAGAAGTGGCTTTAATTTCATAAATAGCTGAAAGAATTAAACTCTAACATTTTAAAAAGGGAACTAGTAACCATTTGAAGTGGGGAAAGAAAGAAATGATTTACCTTATACAAAGTAATATTCAGCACCTGTTCATAAGTATTCAAGGACTCCTTTAAATTAATAAGAATTCATAACCATGAAATGCACTGATTTTCATTTGTCCTTCAGTTTTTTAACTGTTTTTGTCTTTTATTAACCATCCATCTCTTATTGCATTTCTCTTCAAAGAAATTGATAGATTCCAGTCCATTTCATCTGTTTTTTTCTAGAATTTTATTTTTCTGTATAAAGTCCAATGCATCTTCCAAGATATTAAATTTCTTTCCTTCCTAAAGTTGAATCCTTATTTTTTCTGGAAACAAGATTTGTGCTTTAATATTGGGCAGGATTCACGAAGGCTTACACGGAGTTTAAGAGTAGTGTAAGCCTCCGTGTAAGCCTCCCGATCCAGGAACAGCCCAAACCTCTGTGTAAGAGACTAGCTAAAATGTCTCTTTTTTCGGGGGATTTTGATGTTTAACTGCAGCGCACACCCGTGCAAACGGGGTGCGCTGCCTAAAAGTGAAAACCGAAGCTTATAAGCTCACAATTGTGGGTTTTATGTATTACATGGAATGACAATGCAGGGACCAGCAGACAAAAAACAATATGGCCACCGTGTAGTGGTTGCCAAGGGGGGGGGGGAGCTTAGTGTAAGAGATGTAACTAAACATTACTAGGCAATCCTATGTAAATGAGGGTTACAATACTGAATCACACTGCCACATAGCTAATGAGCACTTTTCGAGTAGTGTAAGAGTTACAGAAGGGGGAGGAATAGAGTAAGAGGTAGGTGACATCACGGGGGGGAATGATAGAAATAAATGTATCACATTGGAGAGCAGTGTAACGTGACAGATGACAGACAGACATCAGGGAGAAAGGTGTGTCCCAACAGAACACTAGGAAAGTCAGGAAATAGAGGGTGTACACTATCCCTACACTCAAACTTTCTTGATATACGTGCATGCGTGCGTGTGCACACGTGTAAGGCAGGTTCACCATGTGGGAGCGTGTCGCAAACCGGTTAAAACAGTTTGCGCGGGCGTGCACGTGTGTAAGGCAATGTAAACATCAGGAAGCCTGTTGCCTGATGTATAAGGCTGTGTGCACGTGTTTTACCATGAATCAGCCAAGTCCAAACCATGTAAGTATGTGTGCGCGCGTTTAAGTCACTGTGAGCGTGCTTATGCTAGTGTGCACAATGCTCCCCCTGAGGAAACAGAGAGGGAAAAGGAAACAACCAGATTACAAGGAAGCTGTCAGAGAATACTGCTGGAGTTATTTGGTGATAACAATTAGAAGCAGGCAATTACACAGGCAGACTAGAAGCCCAACCCAGCACTTAAAACACTGCAAACAGCAGTGCAGGGTGTTTCTCTCAAGAGATACTGCAAGAAAGGAGTAAGCTATCAGAATTGAAAATTGAAAAAGCTGAACTCAGAGCATAAATGCTAGGGGCTGCCATAGCTGTTATAATCAGGCATAGGCGAATTGCTGAGGGTGGTGACAATGCAGATGCTGACAGACAACCCAGAGTGAGGAGAAGGAGAAGAGTATACAGGCCCAGGATCACCTACCATGGGTTACATGAGCTGGAGATAGTAGAGCACTACAGAGTGGACAGAGACCTTCTGCAGCAAATTGTTGAGCTGTGCAGGCCACATCTCACACAGAGAACCAACAGAGGGGAACCCATCCCAGTGGAAACCAAGGTATGTGTTGGCCTAAGAATACTAGCAACAGGTACCTTCCAGAGACCAACTGGCGATATGATGGGGATATCACAGGCATCAGCCTCCAGGGTACTGCACCAGTTCCTGGATGCCATGTCAGCACATGTCAGTGATCATGTATATTTCCCTAATGCCCGTGAGGTTGTGGCCAGCAATATGCGTCTCTTCCAGCAAATAGCGGGATACCCTGAGGTACTGGGTGCAATAGACTGCACGCACATATGCATCAAAGCACCAGCCGGTGAGCGGGGTAGGGCCTACATTAACCGCAAGGGATTCCCCTCCATCAACTGCCAGGTCGTGTGTGATGCCCAGGGCATAATAATGAATGTGTGTGCTGGCTGCCCTGGGAGCTACCACGATTCCCACATCTGGCATCTGACGCAGCTGTACCAATCATTTACCAGTGGGGACTTCCCACACGGACACCTAGTGGGGGATGCAGGTTATGCACTTGAGCCGTGGCTGATGACACCCATCAGAAATGCACACATGCCTGAACAGGAACGCCATAATGAGGCACACGCACAAACACGTAATGTCATAGAGCGTGTGTTTGGGCTGCTCAAGTCACGGTTCCGGTGTCTGGACATATCTGGTGGAGCCTTGCAGTACACACCAACTACATGTGCCCAAATGATCATGATATGTGCTATGCTACATAATATGATCCTGCGGAAACAGCTGCAGCAGGACCAGCATAGGGCTGGGCCAAACATACCCCCACCATTGCCAAGGCCACCACAGGCAGACGGTGACTCGGAGGAGGAACAACCTGACCTTGCCCCAGTAGGCAGAAGGAGGCATGCCCAGTATGCCCTGGCCTTGGCAAAGAGGCAACGCATAGCACATACACTGGCTCAGTAGGAACACTGGGACTGATACCACCTCCGACTCACTCATATAGTAACAGGGACGCCTAACATGACACAACCTGCTTCCAAACATGTACAGGGAGTGTAGTATGTGCATCCAACAGAGGCAGCCCTGCAGCACCACCTGAGGCATGAATGCCATGTGTTAAGTAATGTAACACCATGTACCATATGCACACCTGAGGACCCTGACTAACATCCACCCTCACCAGTCATGAACCACAAAAACACAAATCCACCTTCATAGGTACCACAAGGGATAGGAACCTAGATGTAATGCTACCCAATGCCAGAAGTATAAACAGCAAGATGTGCAGTGTAAACGCACACAGTATAGAGAATGTAGATATCAGTGCTGTAATAGAAAACTGGGTCAAAGCCCACATCAGCACCCTAACACTACCAGGTCACACCTCATACAGTGATGTACAGCTGCAAAACATGGAACAAGCTACAAAACGAGGGTGACTAGCAATAAATGTCGTGGATAACCACACCCCCATGTTGGTACCACAACAAGAAGCAGCATGGATTAGCCATGGTCAAATACCAATGGCTAAAACTGCCTACCACTATATAGCTTGCTACAGACCACTGTCCTAATAGCAGGAACTGCACCAGGCCTATGTTGGAATACATGAAGATATCAAGCCCCCCAAACCACATTATATTGCTTGACTGAAAATACCTACACATACACCATAGTTTCATAGTTTCATAGTTTACTACTAGGCTATCTGCCCTAGTGCATTTATAAGCCTAGCCATAGTGATGTGGCTATTGCCACCCCTTATAGTGGTAATAAGTGTACAGAATAGATTCCAAATATTGTGCCTCTGACTTAGTAGTGACACATTATGACCCCTTTACTTAATCAAATTAATTGACTGTGCCTCTGTCTAGTAGTGACACAGGGAGGACCCTGGGTAAACCTACGATCTCACATCCACTTGTCCAGATTTCTCTTGAAGAGAGTCAGTGAGGGACTCTGTCTAACATGAACTGGGATTCTGTGCTAGAGTGTGAGAAGCCTCTGAGTTATGAATCTGTCCCTCCAGCATGTCCTATACATGTATGTGCTGAGGTTCAAATCTTTAGCTCTCATGGTTCTGGTGGATTTGGATTGCTTGCAGTGGAGCATGTCCATCAAATCCTGATTGGACATGGTCTTGTATGTCAGGCATAGGTCACCTGTAAGTAGGCGGTATGCTACTGAATAGAGCTGGATTTTCTTTAGTCTGGAAGCATATGACATGTGTTGTAGACCCTTGATCCTCTTGGTAAGGTACTTTTGGGGTCTCTCCAGCTGTTGCAAGTGCTGGGTGAGGTACATACCAAATGGGGCTTTGTATTCAATCATGGGCCTGATAAGGGAGAATTATAGGGGTACAATGACCTCCTTTGATCTGGATGGAAAACCCTTCATGATAAGATGGGCAAGATAGAAAGTCTTTCTAACCACTTTGGCAACATGGGTGTCAAACGAGAGGTCACTATCTACATGGGTCCCCAGGTGTCTAATTTTTTTTTCTGTGCTCAGTGGGTTGCTGTCTATGTGTTAATTTGTGGGTACTTTGTTCCTCCCAAAGGGGATGACTACACATCAGTTGCATTCAGTTTCAGGCCATGATTCCGGCACCAGCTATCTGTTTTTGTGAGGGCATTCTGTAGGATGTGTGTGCCGGCTGATGTATTCACTATGGTGCCTAGGATGCAGTCATCTGCAAACATTGTCAGCCACAACCCTCCTATGTTTGCTTTCACATCTGAAAAGTAAATGCCAAATAAGAGGGGTCCCAGGACAGATCCTTGTGGGACACCACTTGTGACTGGCTTTGAATCTGACAAGGCACCTGCAATGTCGACTTTATGGGTTCTGTTTTTTAGCCATTTTGAAACCTATCCTGTGACATATGGATTTATATTTCAGCTGTTGAGCTTGTCTATGATGCCTGAGTGGGGTATTGTGTCAAAGGCCTTAGCCAAGTGCAGGTAGGCTGTGTGGACTGCTTAGCCCTCATCAATGGCCCTACTGACAGTTTCAAAATAGTCAACTAGGTTCAAAAGGCAGGATCTGCCCTTTACAAAGCTGAACTGGGTGGGATCAAGAGTCTTTAGGTCACCAATGTCTCTGTTTAAGAGCTCCATAATGACTCTTTCCATAGCTTTGCAGACAAGGCTGGTTAAGCTTGTGTGGTGGTAGTTCCCAGGGTCTGTGGAGGCATCTCCTTTGTGGAGTGGGACCACTGTTGCTGTACGCCAGTGTTCAGTTACATATCCTGTAGCAAGGCTAAGGTTAAATAGCATTTTTATATACGGGTTTAGCTCCTCTTGGAGTTCATGTAGCATGCAACTGGGGATACCATCAGGTCCCATTGATGCTGTGTTTTTGTCTTTGCTGAGTGCGGCTCTCACATGGACATCTGAGATGACAGTGAGGTTACATTCAGCTGTGATAACTATCTTCTTTTGGGGGTGAGGGAGGGAGAAAATTGCACTGAACCTGTCTGCCAGAATGTTGCCAATATCTGTCGGGTCACTGAAATTTATGTTGTTGTGTACCAACTCTGAGCATATTTGAGGCTTCCCACCCAGGTTTCTGACATAACTGAAGAAGGCATTGTGATTATCTTTATTGTCTTTGGTGATTTTTGTCTCAAAGTGGACCTTGGATGTCTTTATGAGAGAATGTAGCTTTTTACTAGTGTTGATCACAGCTGCCTTCCCTTTAGGAGATTTAGCTCTGTCTTGCATTAGTATCCTTCTTTTGTTATACAGTTCGTTTATGGCTGGGGTCCACCAGACAGGCCACTTTCCCTTGGTGGAGAGGGTCTTGGTTTTATTTGTGATTGCATGGTCCATGCTTTCTTGGAGATGTCCGTAGAAAGCGTTTGTGAAGAAGTCACCATTGTGTGTTGTGGTTTCCACTGGCCCAGTGGGCTTAAAGGATACCATCTCAGTCTGAAGAAGTGTGAAGTCAGCTTTTGAGAAGTTTGTCACTATACTCTTTGTATTATACTAGCACCGACACATTTGTAGAAAATTTCCCAGAATCCATCAAACAAAATGGACATGCAAAATGTAACACTTCCACAAGAGGGGTAAGCATACTGGATGTGATAATCAGAAATATGTGTACTGGATGTCAAGATGAGAAGTGTATCCCTCACTGGTAAGACCAGACCATAGAGTAATCACACTGTAGTTACACATCCCGACCCCAGTCCCAGGCCAGAATACCACAGTGAAACACATGTATAAAGCATAGCTTGCACCCCTACAAACCAATGTGGAATCCATGAAAGGCCCTGTGCAAGTCCAGAATATGGGACACACTGCAGAACATGTTATACAGGCATTCCATGAACACAGCCAAGAGTGCTTGGAGTCTGCAATCACAAATAACAACAAGACACAATGCCATACACCCAGGCATCTGGCATGCTGGACTCCAGCAATTACTAAACCATTGAAGAGAATGAGGAAGCTACCACATGATAGATCAAACATAAAAAGTGAAGTAATCAGTGATCACTAGTATGGCAATAAAATGTGTCCACACATACAATCCACTAAGGCCAGGCAAAACAAGTAGAATCTGTGAATCCAGAGGCAATGTGACACCTGTCCCAAGTACACACACAACAACAACTCACCCCAATAAATACAAATATATGTGATAGACGCAACCAGGTAGCCAAACCGAGCCTGAGCACCCCAAATCAGTACTGTCAAAACTAGTCAGGAGGACAAGGTAACCACATACACCACAAACCCAGTCCCACATAGACCTACAACGACTGTAAACCAAACACATAAACACAAAAACATTCCCAGAGACCCTAATTACAAACACACAACACCAACACAAGCCTCCAAAGCAGACACCCAATAAAACAACCTCCAGACATAGCACATGTAACACATAGTACACAAAGCTGGTGTGCCAAACAGTCACAGGACAGAAGGAGAAACAACATGCCTGATACAGTTGTAATAGGTGACTCCATAGTGAGACATTCTGCTGTTCCAGGGATGGCTTGCACCTGTTACCCATGGGTGTCTGGATATTGCCTAAGGCTTTGCAACCTACAGAGATCCTTTTGTAGGCAAGGCCGAAAAGACTAACCCACCACCATAGAAAACAAAACTGGAAAGAAACAGAAGGGTAATGCTGATCAATGCCAGACATGTAAACCTCAATATGCATGCTCCTGAGGCCCTCCCCAGTATGGAGAACATCGATGTCTGTCCAGTGATAGAAACCTGCTGCAAGCCTCGTGACAGCACACCAGCACTACCAGGTAATACCACATATCATGTGTTATGGCCACAAAACCTGGAACAAAACATAAAAGGAGGGTGAGTATCCATATTCAGCACAGACACCTATATGTCCAGTTAACTGACAATGCTTACGTCATTGCAGTCCACCCATGTGGACAAGACTGCTGTACAGTCTGTAGCATGCTACAGACCACACTCTCACACACAGGAACCCCACCCCGCTGTCCTGAAGACAGTAGACAGTATGAATGTACCACCAAATACAAAACAAGGTACACACAAATTACCACATAGGTGGTAAACCATTATGTATGGAAGGAGTAATCAGGGACCTAGTGACACAAGTGGACAGTAACCTGTTATGTGACAGTCACATTGCAATTTGGCTAGGAAGGCTGTCTATATTGGACACTGTATCATGAAAAGATTCACATCTACGTCAACAAAGGTCATTGTGCTCCTATACTGTTCCCTTATCAGACCCATAATGTAGTACAATGCCTCATTTGGGATGTACATTACCTGGCACCTGCAGCAGTTAGAAAGACCTCAAAGGTACCTCACCAAGAGTTAGAAAGGGTCTCAAATATATGTCATATGCTGCCTGGCTGTAGACACCACAGCTGAATGCAGTCACATACTGCCTACACAGAGGCATTGTATGTCTTTTGTACAAGTCCATGTCCAACACAGAAGTAATGGACATGCTCCACCCCAGAAAACTCAAAGCCATCGGGGCTGTGTGAGTCAGAGATGTCAACCTCAACACATAATCAAATAGGATGTGCTGGAGGGACAGATACCTAACCCTGAGGCTCTCCACACCCTGGAACAGAATACCACTACATGTTAGGCAGAGCCCCTCACTGACACTCTTCAACAGGAAGTTTGCAAAATGGATGGATAATTGTAGATGTACACTGGGGGTCTTTACTGTGTCATGTCCAGACAGAGGCACAGCTAAGTAAATCATAAATGGCCATAATATTCACATAGCAAGGGGTGGCAAAAGCCACACACACTGTGGCTAGGCTTACAAATGCCCTAGGGTGGATAGCCTAATATGAACCTATGAACCTATTATGATACAAATTGTACAGGACACTAAGGATAATCCCAAGGCTGCTGCAACTGATGGTAGGAAGTGTGTTGTGAATTCCCAGATATGCTCTGGATCACACAAATATTACAAACAACATACCAAACACACACACGTATTGCCAACATACATCCTGACAGGTGCAGTGCAAACCCCCCCCCATAATGCAAAATATCTTTCCCAGCAGACTGCTGCCTCCCTGACATTATGTCAGCCTTACCACAGGATATGTAACCAAAGAGCAGTGTACAACAACAGTGGTCGTTCTCAAGAAAGGTGTCACCTGAATGGATACTAAAAACAACCACCACAGAATCCTGAGAAGCCTGGTCTGCACAGCTATGGAAAGGATCAGCATGTACCGCAGACATAAAGATATTGGGGATCTATTGACACCCGACCCTACCCAGTGTGGGTTTATTAAGTGCAGACCCTGCCCCTAAACATGTGTGACTCAGTTGAAACAGTAATTGAGGTCACTGATGAGGGCAATGTGGTCCACACAGCGTAGCTGGACCTTGCAAAGCCTTCCATACAATACACTACGTGTTCAATATAGATATGCTCACCAGCTTATATATACACCCCTATGTCACTAGAGGGTTGCAAACCAGACCAACAACAGAACTGACATGGTCAGACATGCTGCAGCCATGTCAGACTACAAACCACATATAACAGGTATCCCACAAAGCTTGGTCCTGGGACCTTCCCCGTCTGGTATATATACCCCATAGGTACAGGCCAACATGTAAGGACTGTGCCTGAACATGTTTGCAGAGGACTACAAACTGCCCAACATATCTGACACTCCAGCTGACACAAGCATCCCACAAAAGGGCCACATAGAAACAGACAACTGGTGCCATAGCCATGTCAGCAAGTTAAATGGAGAAAACTGTATAGTCAACCTCTGTGGATATACAGTAAGTGACCACAAATTACCACATAGGTGCTAACCCATTACATACTTAACATGTAATGACAGACCTGGGTACACAAGGTGATAGATATCCTGCATTGGACAAACATGTGGCTGTAGTGTTAACAGAAACAATCCATATACCAATCTAGTCATGAAGGTTATGACATCTAGATAAGGGGAGGTCATTGTGGTTCTGCAGTTATCCTTCTTCAGCGTTACAATTGACTACAACAGCCCCTGTGGGGTGTACCTCAGCAGACACCTCCATCAACTGTAAAGTCCACAACAGTACCTCACCAGGAGTATCAAAGAGCTTGAACAGATATAATGTGTTGCCTGATTAAACAGAGTGCAACTCCACACACTGCCATGCTGGCCATCCAGACGCAAGTTGTGTCTGATGTAGAAAGCCATGTCCAAGATGGAATCAATGAACATGCTGTACCTTGTACAATCTGAATGGCAGTGAGCTATGCACATGAGGGACCTGAACCCCAGCACTGACATACATAGGACAAGCTGTACTGCATTATCCATAACACAGAAGCCACCCCCACGCATGAGTAAACTACCAGTACAGGTTATCCATAGAGTCACTCGTTGATTCTCCTCAACAGGAATCTTAATGAGTGGATGGGAGATGGTAGGTTTACCCTGGTTATCACTGTTATGTCACGGGTAGACAGAGGCACAGTATACTAAACATGACATATGTCATGGCAAACTACACTTACAATGTGTTGAAGGACAAACACACTCTCTGACTAGCATTAGAAATGGCCTAGGGCACATCGGTAGTGTTTGCCAATGTACACCTATGTTGTGGAATACACTACTGATGTTGGACGAGGCTATTGTAAGTAGTTAATATCTGAACATAATGCAACATGGTCAGATGTGCACAACTGGACCCTAACCAGGCTGTTGTGCTCACTATGGAAATGTAAAGCAGTGATAGGACTAAAGCCCAGGATACTGTCCACCACAGTGAAAGTACTGAACCACTACACTATACAGTACTACAGTGTTAGGTCAGTATGAACGGATGTTGATAATTGTATGCAAAGTATCCCATGCAAACCCTGCAGGCACAGTATAATCCCTGTTGTGTTCACACAAAATGCATTTGGAGAGTAACTACACAACATGACACAGAACACACAACCATAAACAGGAGATATTTGTTGAAGTTCACACTCATCCACAAATGTGATGGGCTGCAGAGTTCAACATATGGAAAGCTCACACTGGGCATGCTCACACACTTTGATAAATGAGACATCTTTCACACAACATGCCATGGGAAGGCTGAACTGGGCATGCTCACACACTTAGACCAAATATCAGTTTAGCATTTTGCCACATATATCTGGTATATGTACGTGTTATTCCAGTAACCAACAACATTATAACAATCTGACCAGTGCTCACACTTAAATGACTACAGAGACATACATGATATAGTGGATTTCCCCCATATGCAAACATCTTCCACAGATACACAAGTTGTTCATACAAACAGGAAATGTTATGGCAATAAAGACCTGCAAACACTGTTATCAGCACCAAATAATGTGCATCTGACAGTTAAACATATGTGTGTAGAGGTCAACACTAGGCTGTTTGCCCTAGGGAATGACAGCTTATCCAGAGTGTGTGTGTGGGTAATTGTGGTTGGTCTGTGTGCAAGTCTGTGTGAGGGAAATGTTCCTTTTAGCAACTGGGAAAACACACCACAGGATGCTCATTCCCCTTTATAAACACTGATGATGTCAGCACCCTATAAGTATATCAGGAGAAAGCAAATCTCTCAGTAATCTGAATAGCACACTCTGCTAATGCATCCATCTCTAGTGTCATAACATAGTTAGGTAGGGGTTTGAATCCAGCAAGTGTGTGTGAAGGGGGCTTAGTGTGTGTGTATGAAAGGAGCATCCGTTTTGGCAACTGTGAAAACACACCACAGGATGCCCATTCCCCTTTCTAAACACTGATGATGTCAGCACCCTATAAGTATATCAGGAGAAAAGAAATTTCCCAGTAATGCGAATAGCACGCTCTGCTAATGTGTTTGTCTCTAGTGTCATAATATAGTTAGGTAGGAGTTTGAATCCAGCAAATGGCAAGTGTGTATGAAGGGGGGTTAGTGTGTGTGTATGAAAGGAGCATCCCTTTTGGCAACTGTGAAAACACACCACAGGATGCCCATTCCCCTTTCTAAACACCGATGATGTCAGCACCCTATAAGTATATCAGGAGAAAAGAAATCTCCCAGTAATGCGAATAGCGTGCTCCGCTAATGCGTTCATCTCTAGTGTCATAACATAGTTAGGTAGGAGTTTGAATGTGGCAAGTGTGTGTAAAGGAGGGTTAGCGTGTGTGTAAGTGTGTATGAAAAGAACATCCCTTTTGGCAACTGTGAAAACACACCACAGGATGCCCATTCCCCTTTCTAAACACCGATGATGTCAGCACCCTATAAGTATATCAGGAGAAAAGAAATCTCCCAGTAATGCGAATAGCGCGCTCTACTAATACATCCGTCTCTAGTGTCATAACATAGTTAGGTAGGGGTTTAAATCTGGCAAGTGTGTATGAAGAGGAGTTAGTGTGTGTGAAAGTTTGTATGAAAAAAACATCCCTTTTGGCAACTGGGAAAACACACTACAGGATGCACATACCCCTTTCTAAACAATAGCACAATTATTTATGGCTTTTGATTCCAGACATGTCACGTGTGTTTTGCTCACACAGAATGTCCATGTGTGCGGGTTGTTTCTCACAATAATGCATGACATTGATTAAACCAGTTATGGCAATGCACACATGATGTATGTGTGTGCCAAATACACATATGGACCTGTGACCTTCAATAGTTACCATGTGTGATGCCTGCCACATGTGAATACATGATATTTGCACTGGGTAACATTATGACTGTGGTCTTCTGTTCAGGTGCTGCATGTGGGATGTGTATAATGTGTATATACAGTGTGAGATGTAGATGCTATCAACCTAGTAGTGAGGGATACACACCTGGTCTGGGGCATATAGTCTACATGTTGTTGATGAACAGGTGCTGCATGTTTTCACCTGTTGTGGGAGTGGTAAGAAGTTGTTCCATAGCAATGCAGTGACTGCATGCTAAGAACCTTTCAGCTAGGGTGTTGTAGCTACAGTAATTCATTAGCATTCAATAATATGTCAGCATTCCTGGTGAGGGTATGATACCAACCAAGGTCAGGGTTCTACCAGCTTGTGCCACTTGCTCAGTGAGTCCTTCCATGTTCCCTATCATGTATTCCAGTGAGGGACATCACATGTCAGCTGTAGTGGCATGGACAATGACTGAGTCATATGTGTCCATGCATCTGACTGACCTGTATGCTTGTGTTATGTGGTGGACCATAGTGCCCCATGAGCATATCACCGTGACCTTCACCTTGTCCAGCCTGGTGAGCATGACCTCACTGTACCAGACAATAAAAGTACCTAACACAACTGCAGCAGGAGTGTTGTATAGCTGTACAGACTGTGCTTGTTTGGCACACAGGATTTGTGTGCTATGTGTTATGCGTGCTGTGTTCAGGCCTAACATATGCCTGTGTGCCAGCTGCAGAGGTGTCTGCCACTCAGGCAGGATGCCATTCTTAGGCTCCACGAATGTCCCGGTGTGTTCCCGTGCTTGTATTGCTGTCAGTGTAGGTCTACATCAGACTGGTACTGCAGTCACTGTAGTATTTCATGCCACCTGACAGGTTATGCCAGTACTGGGTTCAGAGTGCTTAGTCCACAGTTTGGCTATGTGTTTCCATTTCATACATGTGTTGTACATCCATGGGTAGGGGATAGGGTTGACTGTGTACATGTGGCAGCTGTGACATTACTACATGACTCACATATTCCACAACTGTACCATAGAGGTGACTGATAAATCACCTTTGCACATGCTACCATAGTATTGAGATTGCATTGGTGATTAACAGCACACAGGGCCAATGGTGAACAAGATACATAGGTTCATAGGTTCATACTAGGCTATCTGCCCTAGGGCATTTATAAACCTAGCCAGAATGTGACTCTGCCTAACCTGTATTGGGATAATATTTCAGAGTGAAGGGAGCCTCTGAGTTATGAATGTGTCCCTCCAGCATGTCCTATGTATATCACTCCTGAGGTTCAAGTCTTTCCAGCGTGTAGCTTGATGGGATTTGGATATTCTGAGGTGCAGCATGACCATTAAGTCAGGGTTTGACATGGCTTTATATGTCAGGCACAGATTGCCTATGAAGAGGCAGTATGCCACTGAGTAGAGCTGCTGTTTCTTTAACCAGTCAGTATGTGGCATCTGTTTGAGCCCTTTGATCCTCTTGTTGAGGTACTTTTGTGGTCTTTCCAGTTGCTGCAGGTGTCTGGTAAGGTGCATGCTGACAGGACATTGTAGTCAATTATGGGCATGATGAGGGATGAGTAAAGAGGCACAATGTCCTCCCCTGATCTACATGTGAATCCCTTCATGATGAGGTGGCCTATATAAAATGTTTTTCTAACCACTTTGGCCATGTGGTTGTCAAATGAGAGAATGCTATCAACTTGTGTACCCCAAGGTCCATAATTCCTTCTTCTGTACTTAATGGATTAACACATATGTGGTACTTTGTGGTCACTTTGTTTTTGCCAAAGGGGTTGACTATACACTTTTTGGCATTCAGCTTGAGGCCATGGCTGTGGCACAAGTCATCTGTTTCTAAGAGGCCCTTTTGGAGGATGCGTGTGTTGGCTGGAGAGTTGATTATGGCGTCCAGTGTGCAGTCATCTGCGACTTGCTCAGCCACAGTCCTTCCATGTTGGCCTGTACCTCTGCTAAATATATACTGAACAAGACAGATCCCAGGGTTGAGCCTTGTGGGACACCACTTGTAACTGGTTTTGAGGCTGACATGGCTCCAGCAATTCTAACCATGTGTGTTCTGTCCTTGAGCCACTGTGCAATATCTGTAGTGACATAGGGGTTAATATGCACACTGGTGAGCTTCCCTAGAATGCACTAGTGGGGTATTGTATCAAAGGCTTATGCAAGGTCCAGGTAGGCTGTGTAGACCACCTTCCCCTTGACAGTGGCCTTGGTGACTGTTTCAAAGAAATCAAACAGGTTTGAGAGGCAGGATCTGCCATTAACAAAGCCAAACTGTGTATGATGCAGTGTCTGTAGGTCCCCAATATCTATATTTATGAGGTTCATAATGATCCTTCCCATAGCTTTGCAGACCAAGCTATTCAGACTTATGGGGCGACAGTGTCCAAGATCCATTAAGGCACCACCTAAATGTAGAGGGACCACTGTTGCTGTACGCCACTCTTTGGCCACATATCATGTAGTAAGGCTGGGATTGAACAGTAGTGTTATGTCTGGGTGTAGCTCTTCTTGCAGTTCATGTAGGACACAGCCTGGGACACTGTCTGGTCCCATTGATGCAGTGTTTATTGCTTTGGAGAGGGCAGCTCTTACCTGAGCATCTGAGATGTCAGGGGGGGCAGCACTCTGCTGGGAGAAATATTTGCCCTTTTGGTGTGGAGGGGGGGAGAAGTTAGCAGTGAACCTGTCCACTAGGATGTTGGCAATGTCTGTGTGTTTGGTATTTCTTTTGACATCTTGGACTACCTCTGAGCATATCTGGGAATTACCACCCAGGTTCCTAACATAACTAAAGAAAGCCTTGTGATTATCCTCAGTGTCTTGTGGAATCTTCTCTCAAAGATGGCCTTAGACAATCTTATGAGTGCCTGTAGTTTTCTTCTAATACTCATCAGTGATGCCTTCACATTTTGGGAGTTTGTTGTATCATTTAGTAGCTTCATCCTTCTATTGTATAGTTTGTTTATGGCTGGTGTCCACCACACAGGACGTCTGCCTTTGGAGGATTGGGTCTTGCTATTATTTGGGATTGCATGATCCATGCATTCCTGAAGGTGTCCATAGAATGCCTTTATACAGGTATCTGCAGTCTGGTCCATATTTTCAACAGGCCTGGGGGCTTTGAAGGTTTCCACATCATTTATGAGGAGTGTGAACATGCTTTACATGAGTTGTTGACTGTATTCTTCTGTGCAGGGGTGGCCTTGGGATGTGAATATCCAGTGAGATTAGTTTATGGTCTGATCTTACCAGTGAGGGATACACTTCTGGTCTGGAGCATAGAGTCCCCATGTTGGTGATGATCAGGTTCAGTATGTTTTCCCTTCTTGTGTGAGTGGTAACAAGTTGTTCCATAGCATTTTGGTATATAAATTCTAGTAATCTTTGGGCTAGGGTGTTGGAGCTACAGTCATGCTCCCAGTCTATGTATGGGTAGTTTAACTCACCCAATATAATGGTGTATGGACAGACCTACATATTTCCAACTGTTTTCAGGAAGGCCAAGTGCGGTTCTTGTGTTTGTGAGGGTGGTCTGTAGCAGGCTATAACCTGGAAGGCAGTTTTACCCATTGTTACTTGCATATGGATAGTCTCTGATGTTTGGTGCTTTGCCACCAACCTGTAGGTGTGGGTATCTTGGATGAATATCAATACACCCCCTCCATTTGTGGTTTTGTGCAAGTTTTGGGCCTGAAAAGCATGGTATAAGGTATAACTTGGTAGTGCTGGGGTGCTGTTGGTAGCTCTGAATCCGGTATCTGCTACTGCACAGATAGCAATGTTCTCCATGCTGAGGAATGTTTCGAGTGTGTGCATCATCAGGTTTAGAGTCCTGCAGTGGCATATATGACTGCTCACGTGGACAGATGCCAGGTAAGTCATATGCAAAGTGTCACAGGCAACGTACATGTGAACAGGAGAAACAGTGACATTCTGTCAAGTGAGACATGAACATACATATAGTAAGCTATGCAGATGTCACTAGGAGTCCACAGAAGCTGTGTAACTCTGCATGGCAGGTCGGATCAGTATTCCAAGGTAACTTCAAGGAAACATGCATGCAAACATAGCTACTGTAAGCAGGGCTGAATGTAGTCCATTGTACAACAAACAAGCTGTACCACTTTCAGTAGGTAACACTGCAAATGCTCACCAGCTGGCATATGAATACCTATGTCACCAAAGGTGATACTTACCAGACCATGGACAGAAATGACATGGCCAGACATGCTGCATCCCACATGAACACATATCACAAGCAACACAGACCTCACAAAGTCAGTGTTCTTAACAGGCACAGCCCATAAGGCCAAACACAATGTGTGACACACCTATAATAGGTGATGCCATAGTCAGACACACTGACGTCCCACTCTCCAGACTGAGCAAGGTGAGGGTCACATTTAGCTGCCTGTCGGGTGATAGAATGTGCCACATAACACAAGCACTCAGGTCACTCCACAGCAAGTACAAGTATGAGGCAGTCATTGTCCATGCTGGTGTGAACAACCTGAGACGTACCTCCCTGGACCACATGGAAAGAGACACAGAGGAGCTCTTACATCACCCTCTCAAACTCAGGAATCCCACACAGCCTTCATGACGACACAGGAGAGTATAGATTTCTCTGCAAACACCATCATACTGGGTGACTTCAACTACCCAAACATAGACTGTGAACATTACTCAAGCCACAATACCCAAGCTCTAGGGTTCCCATAGTTCAGAAACTCTTTAGCTATGGAACAAGTAGTCAACATTCCAACAAGAGGGGAAAATATACTAGACCTGATCATCACAAACATGAGTACAAAATGCTCACCACTTGAAGTATATCCCTCATTGTTGCAATCGAACCATATACTAATCACACTGGAGTACTGGATCCCCCACATATGCAAACCTCAAACACATCTATGTGTGTGCGGGAAATGCCCCTATTAGCAACTGTGAAAGTACACTACAGGATGCAGATTTCCCTTTTGAAACACTGATGATGTCAGCACTCTATAACTATATTACCTGAATTAAAGCTCCCCAGTAATTCGTATAGCATGCTCTGCTAATGCATCTGTCTCTAGTGTCATAACACAGGTAGGTAGGGGTTTAAATCTTGCAAATGGAAAGTGTGTGAGTGGGGTTAGTGTGTGTGCACAATGCTGGGGGTGGGATGGGGCTACGCACTGCAGGGTGCACATTTCCCTTAACAAACAGTGATGTTGACAGCACCCTATACAAACAACATGACAACAGACAACTGCCAGTACTCAGTATAGAGCTACATGCTACTGTAGCACGCACATGTACCAGAACATACCTAGATAGTGTTTTGAAACCTGAATGTGGCAAGTGTGTGGATGTGGGATGTTTCTGTGTGTGTATTTCCATATGGAAAACATGTTGGATGTGGCAATCAGGGAACCACAGTACCTGATGCACATTACACTTTTAAACTAATGAGGTTGCCTGCACCCTGTGAGTACAGGTAGAGAAGAGGAAATCGGTAGTAATCCAAATAGTGCACTTTTCAAATGTGTACCTGTCATGTGTCGACAGCTACTCATGTAGGGTAATAAATAATGGAAATGGCAGGTGAGCGTGTGCATGTGTGGGGGTAGCAGGGTGTGTGTAAATGCATGTGTGACAGAACAGATACATATAGCTGAATCTACAATACAGCACATGATGCACATTCCCATAGTCAATGGTAGCATGTGATGGTGTGCAGCTGGTACACTTTGGTAAGTAGTATGGGTGCAGATAACAATTCAGGACATTCATACAGTTACTGCAGCAGGAATGCTGGGATATACACACAATCATAGTGGAACAGTGAACAGTTACCAACATGTTACTACTTATACACATCTATGTAGTCACCCTGTGCATCAGCAACGTGTTTACCTTTTCCTGCACTGATGTTGTAGTATGCAGGAGGTGGCACAGTGTCATCATATGCACAAGGTGTGGGTTAGGTATGCCCAAGCCAGCCACTGGTACCACCAATTGACATGTGTGTGTATGTGTGTTTGTGAGGGCAGCAGTACAGGGTGGACCAGTGTTGGTGCAGTGTGTGTGTGTATGTGTTTGCCCTAGGTGTTAAATTTCTGCATGTGTGTAAGCACGCACACAGTCCCACATAATGGCTGCCATGTACAGGGTTTTGTGGACAGCCACAGACTGCACCTGTCAGGTCATCCAGATCAGTGTCTGTGGGCACGGACATGGTACCTGTGCCTGGCAGGGGTGCTATGGACCGTATCCAGTACTAACCCAGACTGGGTACTGTAATTGGAAGTGGGTGTGTGTTGACTGGACACAGTTCCCTGTTGGGACTGTCCAGAGCCACGTGCACGTGGTCTCCTGGGGCGTCCTGATGACAGCACTAACCCAGCATTGCTGGGGCTGCTGCTGGCACTTGAGGTGCGTGAGTGGGCCTGTTGTCGTCCGCAGCGACTGCCAGCTGGTGCTGTTGCTGGCATATGGCCACGTCGATGCCGCAAATGCACACCATCACCCTGGCCCATGGACATCTGGTTGTGGAGCAGCTGTTGTATGTCCCCACAACGTCTGTCAACGACATCTGTGAAATTACGAATAGCATTCGCAATGTCATGCATGCCATCTGTCATGGCTGTGTGACATGCTGTCAGCTCCCTCAGACCCTGTCTAGTGTACCTTTCCATACGTGCCTGTGCTTGCATAACAGTCCAAAACATAGTGGAGGTTGACATACCTCTTTGGGCACGTCAGCCAGAGGCAGTACGGCCACGGATGCCCTCACGAGAACCCATGGGCGACTGTCTGCGTGGTACCATTGGAGGACCCTGCTCATGGCTGCTTTGTGGGGATGCATGTACCACAGGTACCACATTACCCTGATCTATGCCCAATGCATACTGTCCATCACCTAGGGACAATGGTGACAAAGGATGTAACGGCAGGATGACTGTGCGCATTGAAGGGGTTGATAGCTGTGTACTGTCAACTGGCTGACCAATGGCGGACCCAGACACACCTTCGTGCACCATTATAGACATTTCCTCATCATCAGTACCTGGGGCACAAGATTCAGGTTCCCTGCTGCAGGTCACCAGAGCAGCACCAGAACCTACGGGAGGAAAACAGGGAACACAGATTACAGTCTCAAGACATATTTTACGGTGATGCACTTCAATACAAATGCACACATTCAGAAATGGACACATGCACTCATGGACACACACACACATGCACACATGGGCACAGGCACATTTGCACACATGCACACCCCACAGTACACACACACACATCAGTACTGAGTTACACTACTCTTACTAGTATTAACTTGAGTATTGCAGGTATTATTAAACACACTCACCAGCATGTATACTACTGAGTTACACTACTCTTACTGGTATTATAAATAGTTTTTCAGGTAATGATAAACACACTCACCAGCATGTATGGCCTGCCTCGTTGCTAGATGTGAGGGACCTGGAAATATGAAGAAAGTAATGTCAGTGGGCACAAGTGTGCCATTGTTTTTGCATATGATACAGTACAGTAGTACACCAGTTCCCTTATACACATCAGCTGCTCATAATGCCAGTATCACACATGCACAATTACATATCATGATGACAGATACATACCACATGCACACCTTATGCATGCATGAAGTAACAGTGTACAGAACAGTCATATGTACATATGGCATCTTACCTGTACGCTCAGTGTCTTGCTGCTGTGTGGATCCAACCTCCATCATGATGCAAGTCTGATGCTGTTGTTGTTCTGGGGCTGGATCCATGGCACTTAGCAGTAGCCCCTCCTGTCTGGTGAGGGGGGATGTGTGGCCACCCCCCCCACCTGTGGCAACCTGTTACCTGCGGATATCTGCAGCACGCTGGTGGACATTTCTAATCAAATCACTGCAGTGATGTCTCACCTGCTCATATGTCCTATCATGCATGCCAACATCATTTATCCTGCTGACAAGGTTTTGCCACAGTGCAGACCTCTCCTGCTGATTCTGGGTGGTGCGTGAAAACAGGATGTCATAGTCATGCACCAGGCTCTGGTGGATCACTTCGTCCTCTGCAGCAGAGTAGGCAGGGTTCCTTTTTGGAGCCATATCTCCCTGGAAAAGTACACAAACAGGATATCAGCAGAGTATGTCAGCAATATATGGTACACATTCTATACATGAAGTATTAAATTGTAATTATTACTGCTTGGTTGTAACTTGATTAAAGTGTAGCTATCATTCTAAGTCTTTTGGATTAAGCACTTGGCCTTCAGACCAGTTGTTTTACATTAGGAAGGTTTGTGGCAAGCACTGTGGTGGCAGGACAGGTAGCTTTCATCCTTCTAAGTTGGGAACTGCTGATTGAGAGCCCAGTGTCCAAGTGTATTAGTTCTGGTATAAGCAGTTGGCCTTCAGGCCAGTTATTTAACATTAACAAGGTTTGTGGTCTGCACTCTTGTGTAAGAATAGGCTGTACTCTGCCATTCATAGCTGGGAACTTCTGGTTTAAGGTTTATAGTGCCTGCATATTTGAACTGTATCTTACTGACATTGGTACACCTTGTTTGCTGTAGCATACACTACATCCAAGCCTCCTGAATCTAGCTTTGTTTATATGCTTGTTATTTGTCAGCTTGTTATTTCACTGGTACGCTAATTCCACATAATACACAGCTTCTCAGCACTTCTGTGAATCACTACTGATATCTGCATTGCTTATTGTACTTATTTCCTTGTTACACTTGAAAGAAAGTGACTGCTTGTCATTTTTGCATTTAGTTAATTGTAACACATTGCACTTAAGTTACCTGGCACTTGCTCACTGAAGCTATTATATCAGTCAGCAGTAGAAATTAATATCAGTACACCCTCACTCCCCACTGGACCTTGTTTTCAATTATTACAGAATTCACAATAGTATTCTAGCATGCCCAAAGGTCAGTTGTCAATCTCCTCTCCAGTCCAGCTGGTGAGTGTGGTAATCCAGAGGCAATGTTATAACAGCCTCATGTACACAGACAACCCCCTCCTCCTAACAACAAATTCAAACACATGTGAGTGATGCAACCATATACCAAACTGGAGGCTAGGCTCTCTCTACTCAATACTGCCATAACCAGTCAGGAGGAGAAGGAAACCACACTCACTACAATTCCAGTCTCACATAGACCTACCACGACAGCAAAACAAACACATAATCACACAAAAACATACTTGGAGGCTCAAAATAAAGATCTGCCTAAGCAGCAGAGACCTCCAAAGCAGACATCCAAGCAACCGCTACCCCAAAACAAAACACGTGCAACACATATCTCACAAAGCCAATGTGCTGAACACTCACAGCCCTTAACAGTAAACAACACACTTCATACACTTGCAATAAGTGACTCTATCATCAGGCACACTGACGTCACGTTCACCAGGCTGAACGAGGAGAGGGTCACAGTGAGCAGCCTGTTGGGCACTACGACCCGCCACATAACACAAGCACTCAAGTCACTCCAAGGCAAGTACAAATATGACTCACTCATTGTCCATGCTGGTGTGAATGACCTGACACATACCTCCCTGGACTACATGAAAAGAGACAGAAAGGAGCTCTCTGAGCATGTAGCCCAAGACAGTATGACCCTGACCTTGAGTAGCATCTTACCCTCACCAAGAATGATGCCACAATATCAAGGCAAGATGATCACTTTCAACAATTGACTGAAGTACTGGTGTCATTCAAAGGTGATCCAATGCCTGTCAGCTTGGGATGATATGCTGTACAAGCCACGATGCTTTGCTAGGGACAGCTTGCACCTGTCACCCCTGGGCTTTTGGATTTTGGCAAAGGCTCTTGCTACACCCATACTGCCTTTATTAGGCAAGGCTCATAAGGCAAACCCACATCCATAGGTATCACAAAGAATGAGGAACTAAGAGTAATGCTACTCAATGCCAGAAGTCTAAACCTCAAGATACACACACTCAAAACTCTACTTAGCATTATGGACATCGATATCTATGCAGTAACAGAAACCTGGTTCAGGTTTCCCAAGAGCACACCAGCACTACCAGGTTATACCTGTTACCATTCTTGTCGGCCCCAACACTTGGACCAAACAGCAAAAGGAGGGGGAGTATCAATATTCATCAAAGATACCCACACCTCCACATTGGTGGCAAAGTACCACATAGGTGTTAAGCCATTAAGTACAGAAGAAGTAATTGGAGACCTGGGGAACAAACTTGATAGCAATCTGTCATTTGACAACCACGTGGCCAAAGTGGATTGAAAAACATGTTATATAGCCCAGCTAATCATGAAGGGATTCACATGTACATCAGGGGAGGTCATCGTGCCTCTTTACTCATCCATCATCAGGCCTATAATTGAGTACAATGCCCGTTTTGGGATGTACCTAACCAGACACCTACAGCAACTGGAAAAACCCCAACAGTACCTCATCAAGAGGATCAAAGGGCTCAAACAGATGCCATATGCTGCCCGGTTAAAGAAAATCCAGCTGGACTCAGTGGCATACTGCCTGTTCAGAGGCAATCTGTGCCTGATGTATACAGCCATGTCCAATCCAGAAGTAATGGACATGCTGCACCTCAGGAAATCAAAATCCAATACAGCCACACACTCAAGAGACCTGAACCTTAGCACTGAAATAAATAGGACATGCTGGAGGGACAGATTCATAACCCAGAGGCTCCCTTCACTCTGTAATGAACTCACAGTACAGGTTAGGCAGAGTCCCTCATTGACTCTCTTCCATAGGAATCTGGATGAGTGGATGGGAGATCATAGTTGTACCCCGGGTATCACTTCTATGTCACTGTTAGACAGAGGCACAGTATACTAACCTCGGAAAAGGGCATAGCAAAATAAATTTTAATTGGGTGGCAAAAGACAAACACATTCTGGCTAGGCTTATCAATGCCCTAGGGCAAATAGTCTAGTATGAACCTATTAACCTATGTGTACTGCTATACTACTTCTGCCATATGTTGCATGTGTGTGTGTTGTGGGGGATGCGCATGTAATGGCCAGATATTCCTGCACAGGCAACACTTCTGAAACACTCTGGGTGTTCATCCCAACATACTGTATGTGTGTTGCCATCCGACACTGTGATGTGGACACACATTACTCAGCCTGGATATACATATCCCAACAACACCACAAGCACAGTACACTACCTTGCTATGTATGTATGTAATTGCACAGTTATTCACTAGTTAGGACTGTGATGCTATCCATGCAGCCCACTGGGACAGTGGAAGCCACAACACACACTGCTGGCCCCTTTGCAAAAGCTTACCACAGACATCCCACATAGTGCATGTAATGTGCACACACATATCTAACCCAGACTGTATGCACACCACTTATTTATCCTGTCCAGTGGACTACAGATACAGGCACATTGTATAACAATAGCAGGCGGCTACTGCAGCACAGAGCAGATTCACATGAAGGCAAGGCATCTGTGGTCAGCAGTAGTAAGATGCTTCACATTCACCAAATGCACAGATATTGGCAACATTGTTGCAGACAGTTTAGGTGCAGGTATCCCCCCCATTCTCCTACACAAGTGGAATTAGTTATCACAGATGAATGTAACCTCCCTATCATCTCACATGTCCAGATGAGGGCCACCCTCAACATTGCAGAACACACAGCATCACTGTTACAAAATGGTATCCCTGGATGTGTGATACGTTCACCCCTAGAGGACATAGCACCACATTACAGACTGATATTAAACCCTGGCCATACTACAGGATATGTACCTGAACAGTGCCATACATACACAGTGGTCCCACACCAATGAGGAGGAACCTCTACTGACCCTGGGAACTACTGCATCATATGCATAACTGGCCTTGTGTTCTAAGCTATGGAAGTTTTAAGTATGGAAGACATGTACAGCAATATTACATATGTATATATATCAGGACTATGTACACACGACCTATCTCATGGACATACCTATAGATAGTGAACTATGATACATTTGGAGGTTTCACAGTAAACACAGTATTAATCTGCTACTTTGTATTACCTGTGTTTGTGTCAGCTGTTGCTGTGTCACTGGTGCTAATTGCTGTTTGCTGCTGCTGGTTTTGTTGCTGTGATGATGCAGTTTTTTTTATCACTGCCTTTATTGCTTTATTTCTTTCTTTCTTTCTCTCTCTCTCTCTCTCTCTCTCTCTTTCTTTCTCCGTCGGTTTGGTGCAATGAATGTATTGCATGTGTGGAGTGTTAGCACTGGATGCTTTTGTAGGTATCTGCATAGGTCCATGTGATGGCCTCTGCACCAGTTGTAAGGCAGCATTTGCTAATTGCATGCAGCCAGTTGTGTACTGATTGTATGTCTCACTGTGATTTCAGGACAGTGCTATAAAAGGGTATGTGAGATAGGCGTTGCCCTTTCAGATTGTAAGGGCGTGGACCATGCTGGTATGTTGTCGACAGTGTTCTGTGAGTGTGAAGGTTAGTAAGTCTCTCATGATTCATGCTGTGCTGTAAATTCAGGTTGCTGCATTTCTCTCACCTGTTCCCTGTAGTGAGTGTGTATGCATACTGACACCTACAACTATATTTCCATATGTATTAAAATATATATATATATATATATATATATATATATATATATATATATATATATATATGTGTGTGTGTGTGTGTGTGTGTGTGTGTACATATACATACTTTCATATATGTACATTAGCTTACATTATTAAGTACAAGCTAACAATTAGCAGGGCTGTTTCTGTTAACACTAAACTAGTATGGGAATCCAGTAATTAGGACAGTAAAGTCTACCTGACATGCTTTGGGTAGTACACATCCTATATTGCCTTTATCTTCATTCCTACTATTACATGTTATACTTATTTTAGCACTATATTCCTGTATGAGAGTCATGGCTTAGTGGTAGGTCATACAGACTAGTGTTACAATGGTCTTGTGGTAGGGCCTAATAGTATGCTTTTATTTTGCTTTCAAATTGAGTACAGGGCCTGTCAATCAAAGTGCTGAAGGCACCTTTAAGCAGTTAAAAGGGTTAGTAAGTCTCACTGGAGTCAGGCTGTGTTGTAGATTCTGGTTGCTGCATTTATCTTCACTGTTTCCTGTAGTGAGTGTGTATGAATACTGACACCTACAACTATATTTCATATGTATTAATATATATATATGTGTACATATATATACTTTCATATATGTACATTAGCTGACATTATTGGGTACAAGCTAACAATTAGCAGGGCTGTTTCTGTTAACACTAAACTAGTATGGGAATCCAGTAATTAGGACAGTAAAAGTCTACCTGACATGCTTTGGGTAGTACACATCCTATATTGCCTTTATCTTCATTCCTACTATTACATGTTATACTTATTTTAGCACTATATTCCTGTATGAGAGTCATGGCTTAGTGGTAGGTCATACAGACTAGTGTTACAATGGTCTTGTGGTAGGGCCTAATAGTATGCTTTTATTTTGCTTTCAAATTGAGTACAGGGCCTGTCAATCAAAGTGCTGAAGGCACCTTTAAGCAGTTAAAAGGGTTAGTAAGTCTCACTGGAGTCAGGCTGTGTTGTAGATTCTGGTTGCTGCATTTATCTTCACTGTTTCCTGTAGTGAGTGTGTATGAATACTGACACCTACAACTATATTTCATATGTATTAATATATATATATATATATATATATATATATATATATATATATATGTGTGTGTGTGTGTACATATACATACTTTCATATATGTACATTACCTTACATTATTATGTACAAGCTAACAATTAGCAGGGCTGTTTCTGTTAACACTAAACTAGTATGGGAATCCAGTAATTCGGACATTAAAAATCTACCTGACATGCTTTAGGTAGTACACATCCTATATTGCCTTTATATTGATTCCTACTATTACATGTTATATTCATTTTAGCACTATGCTCTTGTATGAGAGTCATGGTTTAGTGGTAGGTCATACAGACTAGTGTTGCCAAGGTCCTGGGTTTGAGACTGACAGTGGGAATTTATTTTTCTTTCGAAATGAGTACAGGACCTGTCAATCAAAAGTGCCAAAGGCACTTTTAAGCACTTAAAACCAGGTCTGCGCTCGTTTGCTTGAGCTCACGATCAAGACTGGCGGTGAGCTCCGCTAACACACAAGCACACCAGCACTATTTCCTTTGAAAGAAAAGAAAAAGGGGTGACAGGAAAGTGGTGAAAAAGGGGTCACAAAGAGGGTAAGACAGTAGGGAAACAAGCTTGGGATTTGCAGGAGGGATGTAGGTGAGGCCCATAGCTGCCCATGTCTCTCTCAGCAACAGCTGTGCATTTGTATGTAATTTGGTGTGACATTTGAAACCTTCCACCCCTGAGAGAGGTGTCAGGACAACATTAATACCTGTTGTACAGCCAATTGTAATTAACAGTTTCAATGTCCAGCGGACATGTGTGCAACATGGACAGCTATGTATGGGGCATAATTTTTTTGTGGGTACAGAGTGCCCATTTTTTTTTCAGGTGAGAGTGGTATGTCAGGTGAAGGTAGCTGGTAAAGCTGGGGAGGTAGGTTGGGTAGGTTAACAGACAAGACACATACAGGGGCGGTGTGTGACACATGTGGGGGGGTTACACAATTGACGGGGACGGAGGTTGGGATATCCAGGGCACATGAGCCCACAGATGGCAACAGTGGAACTGATATCCCCACCCATAGGCAGTTGCCACTGTTCCTTCACAGCCCAGGACGGGGCTGTGCTGAGGGCTGTGCAGGTGGGACAATGGGCATGCCCGTAAGCTGTGCCACCCGGGCCTCAAGTTGGCGTAGGGGCCCAAGAACAGGGTCTTGAATCTCCCTTTGCACCACAGACCGGACACCTTGGAGGGTGAGTGGACGGGCTCCTCCGGCTATGCTTGCAGAGGGGGGGACAGGCCCCATCCCCTGCAGCGCTTCCACCCGAAGGTGGCACAGGGCCACCAGAGGAGGGTCCGGCCTGGGCACTAGTGCCAGGTGCAATCGCCAGATGAGGTGGGAGAGGTGGGTCCACTGGGACCCGCCTTCCCAAGTGTTCTAGGTTTGTGAGAATGTTATGTTAGTTTGGGTTAGTAGCATATTATTCCATTCAAATTAGTTGTAACAGCATGCATTGGTATTCCCATTAAACAAACACCCAGATATTAACACCATTGAACAACAGGCATATCAATATCACATGCATTATTTGAACAGAAATACACAATCAAACAACATGCAGGGTTGATTAATGGCAACAGGCCATCAGATTTGCAGGTATGAAGAGGGCACATGCAACAATGGACATGCATATATTTTTGAAACAACAGGACAAATGTACATGGTTAATGAAATTTTCACATACCAATATTTAGTGAGTTTTTTAATTTGCAATTATAGGGTGGGGTGGAGAAAGAAAATGTTGACACATTCATAAATTATACATTGATATACATTTGTAATAGGAACACAATTAACTTGTGAGTGATAGTTTTCAAATGATTTTTAATTGACTGCCATGCTAGACCTGTTACAGATACATCACTATGCTAGTTATTTTGAATTTGATCAGATACATCATCCTGCTACATTTTGATGACAGGGCAGGGGACAACTATGGATGTTTAGTATGTCAGACAATCATTCATTCTATCTGAAAATTGTTGACTGTGATCACCATATACAGATTCTGGCTTAAACATTCAAGATTCAGACACACTGTAATCATTTTGGGATGTTAATTTTTAATTCCCACATGCATTTAGTTCTGTAGAACCACACTGAGGCTTATATATTCAGGAGTTATTACTACTTTATTTATTGATACATGACCCTTTCTGTCACTCTCACACATCCTGCTATTTCACAGTTCAGGTTGGTACTTCTAGGCTTTGTTCACATATTAGACCTGTGGTGATTCAAACACTTTCCAGCAGCCTCACTTCTGTCATGACTCAGCATTTCAACAGGGGATATATCTCACATGTGATTAACTCAGCTTCTGAAGCTGTACTCTTCAGACTACTGCAGGTTATACTACATTTAATTAATGGTGGGACATCTGTATTACAGAACTATTTATTTCTATCAATTATATTTCCAGTTTCACTTACATACTGATGAACTTGATGCAGCCATACCTGCACACTTTTACTTATTGCTTGCACATTCAATTACTTTTAATGAATACACTGCAGTGTTCTGCTAAGTGCTACACTATAATATTTATTTACAAGTACTAGGTGGGGTACTAACCTGCATGGTGGCGCAGCCGCACCAGCCTGCTGTCATGTGCCCTGCGATTCACAGAGCGGACACCTGCAGCTGTAACACAAAACAAGTAATATTGGAATACACATCTCCATGGTATCAGCTAGTTGAATTCCTTACATATATAAGTAAAATGTAACTTACTCAGCAGTGGGGCGTTGGGCATATCCCGGGCCTCCTGGATCCATTGGGTCAACTGGTCTTGTTTGTGTCGCTTCAGGTCCGCATGGCGGTGATGGACCTGCTCACCGGTACGTGGAATCCCAGTAGCACTGGTGAGATCATGAGCCAACTGGTCCCATGCCTCCGCCCTGTATGCTCCCCATGAGACCTGGCCCTGCATGAGTTGGGCCTCATGATGATGAACTAGGAGCCAGACCATGTATCTGGACTCCTCAATGCCCCACCACTGTGCTCGAAAGCAAAGTCCCTCCCCTACTCCACTCATTCTGCCTGCAGGTCTATTCTACTATCGTTTATGCTGTGTATTCCTGCCTATGGGGCTTATATATATGCCGATTTTCCCGTACATTTCTATGATTGGCCGTTTTGGAATTGTATCAACTTCACAGAAACTGCTTTATCATGCTCCATTTTGGATTACATCCTATATATATGCTATTTCTGCATTTCTAAGTACTGCTGTCATGGCTTAGTGGTTTAGTACCTTGACTCTAGTGCATGGTATCCTGGGTTCGAATCTGACCACTGATGTTTAATTTTTATGACTATCTAGACAGGCTGAGGGGTGTGTCTGTGTAAAGGCACTTTTGATACAGCTTGCTTAACGTTGCCCAGCGGTTAGCTTGTGGGCGTGGTGCGCACCTCCGTGCAAACGGTGTGCACTGGGTTAAACCTTAATTGGCTATTAACCCGCATGTTAAGCTAAGCACAGCTAGCTGCACACAGTTTGAGCCTGTTAAACCAGTGCTTAGCTACGGGCAAGCAATTTTCAGCCTTTGAAACACTACTCAGCTACGGGCACTCTGTCTCACCTTGTTTGACAGCAGCTTAGCTATTGGTACATTTCTAAATATTTTTATTATTGTATTACTTGAAAATATATGATCCATTTCATTCCATTTTACAAAAGGACATACTTTTACATTTGTACAATACTGTCAGGGGCCTTTTTAGTGCTTATTTACAAAAATAAAAAAGGAAGTTGTGTGGGCTCGAACCTTGCCTGCCTGCTCTTAAGCCAAAAACTCGACCGCTATGCTATTACTTCTTGGCTTACTTTGCATATTTAGTTCTTATATCCTTTTCCACTGATTGCTAACTGCAGTTGCGCTAGTAGCACACCCGCGCCTGGCGTATGCGCATTAGCAAACATTTATGGGGTTTTAAAAAAAAATAAAAAAGTTTTCATTTTACATTTTATAACATATGTTCACTTTTTACATTTTACATTGCTGGTCTGTGGGGGCATGTGTTGTGTAGTGTGTTTATTCACATTTCCATGGCCTCTCTCGTGGGTGTTTACTTTCTGCCATTCTAGACTTCCGGGGGCGTGTCCGCTTGCAGGGCTTAGCCTACGGACACGCCCCCTACTGTCTTACACGGACTGTGTAAGACTTACAGTATGATTCAGCATGCCTCATGCACCTCATGCATATGCATGACATGCTGACATCACACCATTTAACTGCAGCCTCCGTGTAAGAGTTATAACTCTTACACGGAGGCTTCCTGAATCCTGCCCCATGCTTTTCTCTTTGACATCACTAATGTTAAATAATCATTGTCAAATATTATAGTATTTCCTTTAATTTTAACTGGATAATTAGTCCAAGCAGCTTTTAAGACTAAATCCTGACTTTAGAAAAATCTTACGATCTCTACCTTGGCGAAGGTGTTTTTTTTAATGAGTTGGAAAGTGATCTATGTGCCCTTTTGATGCTAAAGGAAAAAGCTTCAGGCAGGTTCAAAGTTTTAGACAATCAAATATTAAGAAGTTTAATCATACTGTCTCAATCTTCTTTTTCAGGAATCTTGTAAATTCTGATGTTATTCCTTCTAGATCTGTGCTCTAAGGTCTTCTATTTTTTCCTTTGAATAAGTTGTTTTATTTCAGAAGAAATTCCGTGTTATTCTTATTTTTAGGTAATCTCCCATCAAAATCAAACATTGCCTCCTCTATACTCAAGATTTGTGATGACTGTTTAACAGATTCACTCACCTCTTCAATTTGTTTTTTACATTCCTCTTTAAAATTGCCCATTTTGCTTTCTAATTTATCTGTCTTTACAGATAACTCATTGATGTTGCTAGGTATAGCCTGTATATCTTTTTTCATTGTACCCTCCTGTACACTGGGCTTAGAATAACTCACTCTGAGACAATTATGTCTTTCTAGTTTCCTTGACAGGAAAAAGCACTTAAGAGTTTCAAACATGCTATTTTTGTAGCAAATGTTTCAGCAGATATTCAACTATAAATCCATCAAGTTTTGAAACGTTCCATTTGAGTATTTTAGTAAAACTCCTGTCAGAGATGTTAAAATGAATCAGAGCTAAAACAGTGCCGTTAACTGCTCACCATCTTGGCCATGCCTCAATGGGAGAGTTTTTGATGCAACCAAGTGTTATTAATGAGGCATAGTGATGTGAAGCTGAATCCATAGCTCTAGCAAACCTTACTATTCTATGGCAAATGCTGATATGATGTTTCCTTCATTAGCCTTGGTATTCTGACTGTCCTTCTCTGAGTTGTATAGATGCTGTTGTACTTGCCACATTGCCCATTTTACATAGACTGTGCACCATCTGCCTAGATAGTGCTACTGCTACTGCAAAGTGATGTATGCCTTCATCAGTGTTGGTGTTTCCTATTAATCATATTTTGCATGTTGCAGGCTTTATTTGTACATCAGATCTCTACACAGTACATGTGCGTATGAATCTCATTTGATGTTAGTTACTCAGATTAAATGAGAGGAAAGTAATCATACATGCTAAGATTAAAATGTTCTTAAAAAATCCAAAAATCTAACAAAGAGAAGTACAATTAATTTTTCACCAACAAAATCAAGGGGGTGAAAAACTGTGCATGCTATGAAATGACTGAAAAGAAAGGGCAGAAGAGCAGAATTAGTTTTCATACTTCATAGTCTTACACACATTTAAGCAGGAAGCTGGCAGTGGCATCCATTTAAACAGGAAGCTGGCAATGGCGCATATTTAAACAGTAGCTGGCACTGACACCTTTTAAACAAGAAGCTGGCACTGACACCTATTTAAACAGGAAGCTGGCACTCCATTTAAACAGGAAGCTGTTATGGGCACTTATCTAAACAGTAGGTTGTCACTGGCACCCATTTAAACAGGAAGCTGGCACTGGCACCCATTTAAACAAGAAGCTGGCACTGATACCCATTTAAATAGGAAGCTATCACTCAAACCCATTTAAACAGGAAGCTGTCACTGACACCTATTTAAACAAGAAGCTGTCACTGACACCCATTTAAACAGGAATCTGGCACTGGCATCCATTTAAACAAGAAGCTGGCATTGACATCCATTTAAACAGGAAGTTGGCACTAGCACCGATTTAAACAGGAAGCTAGCACTGGTCCTTCATCCTTTCCCTGTCTCTGAGGATACCGAGTTATAGTGAGAATTATTGTCCCAGGACATGGAGTAGACATCCACCATAATCTGATAGGATCTTATGTTTATTATCTTCTCCACTATGGGCTTCCTGGCAGAGTTGTTCATGTACGTCAAGGTGCTCTGTGTAAACACTTCAGTTAAAATGAAATGCTGCAATGTTCTGGCATCTTCTTTATTCATGCTTAAAAGGACCAGTCAAGGATACATATGATTCCCCCGTCCTTCTAATCTGATGGAGACATTTGTGAGACCATCTGCTGAAATCATTCTTTTGCAGTTGTTTATACTTAATGTTTTGGTTTATTGTATAGAAGTAATAGTATTTCTTCAGAATCCTATGGCATCCCTTGAGAAGTTACTAAGAAACATTAAAATGAATGTGGCCTTTTTATCTAGAACAAATCACAGACTTAAGTCAGTTTTTTATCCTTTAATACTGGGTTTAGAAAGGCCATCTGTGGATAGCTTAATGATACCATGGACGGAAGATAACCTATGTATTTGACTTGGGGCTATGGATATCAATTAAATTAGGGACAGGGAAAATTTGATCAGCTTAACAAATAGATCACCACCAATCAGCAGCACTGGCGACCTCTGTATGGATCACTCTGGAGCTCTGTATTTACAGTGATGATGAAGATTTTGATAAGAGTCTCATATCTCCTACTGAAGGTGCACCTGTGTCTGACATTCTTCCATTAGTGTCGTAATCTACATATATATGGTGGCTGTATAAATTGTAACTGCATTGTTTAGGAACATACATTTTAATATAAAGACTTTTCTTTGGACAGGCAAACTATCATGCATTGGCTTTGATTTCCTTACCCCGATATCAATGTTCAGTGCTGCCTGCAGTGAGAACTGGTGTGGTGGTCCAGTGGGGGCATCAGTTGGAGAGCTGGGCAACACACCAGACTGGCTTTATGTACAGAAGCAGATACTGAGAAATATTGACATGGGAAAGTCTATAATCCCTTACTTGAGAGTTACCATGATCCCAGATGGTGTGAACTACTGTGTTGTAAGTATGGCTGAGAGGTTTGCAAGGTTTACGTGTAGCTGAAATGTCAACACTGAGGCAGATTTAGATCAATCACTGCTTTATAACCTCAGAATTAAAACAGGGAGGGGGAAGATTGCAATGACTGAGACTGTGTAGTATAACCGTAAAGGACTGAAAGCATCAGAAATTAAGGATTTTAGCACAGTTCTGTCTTTATAGCAGGTTCAAACAGCTTATGACTGCAGGGGCTTTAATGACTTTCCTGGTGACTGCAGCATCAGGCCTCACAATGTACATCACCACACTATACCAGCATGGAAACAGCTGCATAACAGGGCAAATCCCACAAACAACCCCCACCCCCACTGTAGAACCATAATATCAACAAGCATTTCAATAAAAGAAACATGCTTTTGTCTAGAAGTAAGAAGAGTATTTTCCAGAATGATAAAACCCTCATCACTAAAATAAACAAACTCAGGAGCTTAAGAAAATTAATCAAAGCCAAATTTGAGGTTAAAATAGCCATCCAAACCAAAGACAATCACAAGACCTTTTTTGATTGTATTTGTAAACTCAGAAACAAAATGCCTCAATCCACTGAGCTGGTTTTGAACAGTGTTCTCTACAGTGAGGTTGAACATATAACAAATCTACTGGCCAATAAATTCAGCTCATACTTTACCCCTCTCCCCCCTGCACCTGTCCCACAAGATATATCTGAAAGTGACTCACTTCCAGCTAACACACAAGACCAAATTCTAAAATTACTGCATTGATGGGTCATGATAATACCCCTGGATGCATCTTAAACAGCATGAAGCAAGAGTTAACCACCTTACTAACATTGTTCAAACTTGCGTTGTCGCCTCACAGTTAGACGTTGCCCGTTCGATTCTCAGTTAAAGCGTCTTCAGTGTGGCGACATGCGTGAATGGGCGTTCCTTCGTTGAAGGTCGTGCGTTAGGCCCGGCAAGCCAGCTTGTCAAAATCTACTGCCAATCATTAGCGGACCGGAGTTCCGCTGTGGCGACTCTTAATCGGGAAAAGCCGAAAGACACAAACAAACAAACTAACATTGTTCAAACTTAGCCTACATAAAGGTTTTATACTAAGTAAATCGATAACAGCTACAGTAATTCCTTTGCATAAGAGAGAACCTTCCACAACTCCAGGCTATTGCAGACCCATAAGTCTGAACAGCCTCATATGCAAAGCCATGTAAAGACTTTGCACGTAACCAATCAATAAGGACATAGGAAACCTCCAAACACTGAACCTGTCTCGGTTTATATTTGACAAGGGCAGTTCATGCTTACTCAGGCTGGTAGTCTTTTTTGAAAAGATCACTAAAGCAATGGATTAATTTTAAATGGTACATACTGCGTACATCGACCTGGTCAGAGATTTTGACATAATTCCCCAAACAGGCATAGTAGAAAATCTAAATGCACCAAGAATAAACTCCAGCATCACTTACTGGATTGCCAACTGGCTCACAGATGGGATGCCGGAGATCTAAATAGGGGAAGCTACATCCACAAAGAGACCATTCACCAGTGGAGCCCCCAAGGGTTCAGAGCTAGGACTTCTCCTGATTAGCATCTACTCCGCTGAAGTAAATACCAAAGGGCCCTGGTTGACAACGTTTGCGGATGACTACAAGCTGGGAGCAGTTACTGAATCCTCAAATTACTTAGCCATCCCTCAGGAAGGTTTACCCCAAACAAATAACCGGTGGCAAAATCATCATGGACCGAAACTAAATGCCAAAAAGAGAGAATAACTGAGCATATTTCTGAGATTAGGAGAAATGTGTTAACAAATGCTCTAGCAAAACATGTTAAGGAAAATACTGTTGAACATAGATTTGCTTTTAGAGTGTTACACATTGTTTATTTAAGTAACAGGGGAGGTGATAAAAATAATAAACTGGAACTTGCTGAATATAAATGGATTTTAAAGTTAAATGCAGATAAAAGTCTAGGTTTGAGTGTTGCTGTGAGCATAAAACCTGTTTTGAAAGAGAAGGAAATGAAACTGTGAATTTTATTCATTGTTTTTTGAGTCTGAGTATATGCCTTTAAATGCTCCTTTACCTTTTATTAGCTTAATTGATGAATGTTTAGGATTGGTTGGCTGCGTCTATGAGTTTGTATATTATATGCTTCAACTTACCTGTTTTATCAGAAGAAGGATTTTTAACCTGGAAGCTCTGTGGAATTAATGCTTTCTTACTGATGTTACTAGTCTGTTTTTTTGTTTTGAAGTACTATTAGTTACTCAGCACTGAGGTCAGTACCACTAGTAACTAACTGTGGAAATAGAAACTGAGGAGAGTACTCTAGTAAGTACCATTAGTGAGTACTTCCTGAGTTGGTTACAATGGTCACAATCATTAGTGAGTACTTTCTAAGACTAGAGATTTTGATCTGTATGATTAATCGGGAACACTTTATAAGCCTAAAATACTGAAATCTCGAAATTCAGTATCTCGAGTTCATAAAGTGAAAGGATCGGAAGATCGCAACCCCAGAGGCGTGAAATTCAAAATCCTGAATGCGGGAGATTTTGATTTAGTGGTTCTGGTGTTGTGCTGTGTTCATGGATTCAGGTAAGTGGTTATGTTTAAACTTGTTGGGTAGGGGCTGTAGTGTGTGTTGTTAATGTGATGTGTGTGTGTGAGAGGAATGTAGTTTGTGTGGTGGTGTTTTGTGTCTGTGTGTATGTAGTGCGACCTTGGAGATGGAATATTTAAGTGGGGGTGGGGTGGGGGGTGCAGGGTGGCTTGCCCCCCTGCATATCATAAGGGTAAGTGTGTGTGCTTATTTAGTTGTGTGTGTGTGCATTGTAATGGTGTTTGAAAGTGTTAGGAGTTTGAATTTCGCGGTTTTGTGGTTTTGGGATTTAGGGCTTTATGATTGTGTAGTTTCGGGTATTTGGATTTTCTACTTTATAGGCTCGAGAGTCTGTAATTCGAGATTTCAGAAGTTCAAGCTTGTAAAGTGAATCTGATTAATCCCTAATTGTGAGGTAGGTACTCTGGTCAGTACTTACTGAGATGGCTCCAGTTTATTCTACAAGAAACCAAGTTCTGTGCAGGTACAATCACCACTTGCTCAGTCTTCTTATAAAATCCTGACACTGATACTGATGAAGGCTTATGCAGCCGAAACCAGTATGTGAATTGTGAACATCAGTAAATTATTTCCAGGAAGGAGGAGTGCTATCTTGTATTGCTGGCTCCAGCTTATGCTAACATAGTAATGAATGAGAGGAGTAATTCATGTTCAGTCCTGAATACAGTGTTTTTGACATTTTTATCCATATTATACTGCTGACCTGTTTTTATTATGGAGAGGCAGTACAGATAAATTAGAAAAAAATGCTATTACTTTTTTAAAAAATTATTAACATTTTAGATTTTATCCAATGGAGAAAACAGCAGTAAAACAACCATGCAGTAAATGGACCATAAAACGATTTATAGTAAAACGGTAAGCTCTTTCGCAGTGAGCTTCTTCAGACCAGTATAGACATTCACATCAAGAAAAAGCACTTAAATACGATTACTCACCAAATCAAATTAAAAAAATCAGTTTAAAAGCAAAAGCGGTCAAATTTAAAGATATCTACCATCATTACATCAACATGAAAATTAGTGCTTGTATATTAGCTAGCTATGCCCAAGCTGTCATATAGTGACAAAGAATATGAACAGCAGTTAAAACATAGGCTCCTATTAAACAGACCTTAAGTGCCTATTGAAAATATATACAATTAGACATATATATATATATATATATATATATATATATATATATATATATATATATATATATATATATATATATGTGTGTGTGTGTGTGTGGGCATAAAGTTTTAAGGTATTGTCACTTCCTACGCTATAAAATTCTTATAAAAATACATGTGAGTGTATCCATTTTGATACAATGGAGAGAATTATATATTAAGCTAAGCAGATAACCTAAATTGTGCCTAACTAATCATAAGACTTCTGGATTTCAAAGTGGGTTTTAACAATACCCTTCCACTGAGACCCCTGACCCTATCGGCTCTGAATCTCAAAATCCACTTGACTTCTATACTTTCCGTGCAGTTTCTGACATCACCTTCTCGTAAACTAGGTATATTGAATTCTATCACCATAAATTTAAATATGTGGTCATTTCCTTGTAATATAATGTGCTTGGAAAGGGCACTCTTATTAGATTGTGTTCTAAAACTGTATAAGTGTGCCCTGATTCTATCTTTAAGTGCCCTATCCATTTTTCCTATATAAAATGAATGGCATAGGGCACATTCAGCCAGGTATACCACATGTGATGTTTGACAATTAGCGAAGCAGTTAAAATTGCACACCTGACCAGTGTCTGTGTGTACAAAGCATCCACTACTATTAATAAACCCACAGAAATTGCATTGGCCACATGGATGAATATAAGAGTTCACATGTAAGGAATGGTCCAACCTACTCCTAGAATGACATAATAACCTCTTCAGATTGTACTTATTCTTAAATCTAAATTTTGGTTCATCCCCTACAATCTCTCTCACTGCTGGATCCACTGTCAAAACCATCCAATTTTTCTTAATAATCTCCAAAATACCATCACTATCACTTGTATAGAACATGGGTATCTCCATGCCCCTCTTTTCACTATTAGTTGTTATGGAATTTTTAAAGTCTGGCTTAAGTGCATAATAAGGGTGCGGTCTACCTTACCTAAGATTGTGTAAATCTGAGAGCCCTTTCTCAATCTCAGAGGTGTTATATCCTCTATCAATGAATTTCTTCGTCAAATCCAATAACTCAGACTGAAAGCCCTCATCCAATGCATTCAGTTTGGATACTCTCATGCCTTGCCCTTTTATTACATTCCTGAATACATATTGGGGGTGCATACTATGCCTATGAAGTAGGGTGTTCCTATAACAATTTTTTCTGTGAACTCCTGTATTGACAAATCCATTACCCAACCTCTCCACATATACATCCAAGTACTCAGTCCCAATTTTAGAGGATGCCATGGTGAACCTAAGACACTCAGTGTCTCCATTCAGTTGTTGGAAGAAAGTATCCAAACCTATTGTATTCCCTGTCCATATGAGGAAGAGGTTGTCTACAAAACGACGATAAAAGGGAATATATCTCACATAAAGTTCCATCTGGAATAGTGTATCTTCCTCCCACAGGGCCAAACCATGTTGGCGTAGCTGTTGGCACACAAAGTGCCCACAGCTACACCATCCTTCTGTAGGTAGATCGTATTATCAAACAAAACTATGTTATTCTCAAGGACAGTCTCTAAGAATAAGGAAATCAGGTCTGTTTGCATGCCACTATAATCACTATGTCTAGTGAGAAATTCCTGTATTGATACAACCCCTACTGTATTGGGTATGATAGTGAATAATGATTGTACATCCAATGTGACAAACTAGAACTGTGTCCAAAGGGAGTGAACTAGTAAAGCTATATTGATCAACCAAAATTGTTTGGTATCCCTGAGAACAAACTTATTCTTATCCAAGATGGGGCATAAATATTTCTCTGTGTATAGTGAGAATGGCTCCATACACCAGCCCCTGCCAGTAACTATAGGTCTCATGGGTGGCTTTAACCTGTTTTTATGTAGTTTCAGCAGTCCTTGTATTATGGGTATAAGGGGATGTTCACATTTCAAGAACTTAAATATTTCTAAAGTTATTTGTTCACTCTTTAAAACATCTTCCAACATATACAAAATTCTGTTCTCTATTGTATGTACATAATTGATGTCAATGACAGAATAATATTTATCATCACTTAACACCACCTTAATGGATAGGAAGTACTCATCCCTGTCTATTATAACAATGGGACCCCCCTTATCAGCTGGCCTAATTATGATGGTATCCTTATGCTGTAACTGCTTCAGTGCTTTCTGTTCCCTGTGTTTGAGATTATATTTTAAACTTCTGAATCTATTCATAGTTCTTTTTTCATCAAAAAACTTATATAGATCATCCTCAACCAGTTTGTTAAATGCTTCAACAAGAGGGTGAGCATTGGGTATATACAAACTCGGTTTCTTAAAAGCATAAGTACTGTCATTCAAACTGCTACCAAACTCTAATTCTAACATGACATTTGGCTGTTGTGGAAAAGAATAGAAAATAGGAGGTACAGCTACAAACCTCATGAAAATGTCATCAAGCCCTGCTCAATACTCAACTTAAAAAAGTTAGGATATGCCCTTGTAGTATAAGCAGACATTATCTGCAACTAAAAGAAAGAAAAAAACTGTAGAGGGATACATTTTGCAGCAACAAATTTTAGTTATTTAGTTAGTGAGTTAGTTAACTTCATTTATTTACTGAGATTTCTGGAAATAACATACAAATACTTCAATCATAATTTAAAGCAGGAAACCTGTTTTGCAGCAATAAATTGCGTGTTCATACATACGCCCTGTACAATGTTTGAACCTGAGCAAGTCATGAGACTAAACTGCTCTAGAGCATTTCATACCCCCCCCACACACATACACACATACAAACTAATTTGAGAAAAATAATTTCTGCTTGTAATACCTGCATGTAGCTGAACAATGATTCAATAGTTGTTGCTCTAGAAAAATAATTCCATCTCATAATGCTACATTCCTGCTGTTGTCACAAAAAGTCCTCTCCCGTAGCTTGTGCACTCACTTAGATTATTAATATACCCACCCTCTCTGCTATAAAATGAAATCTCATGTCAGTTTCAGTTTACTGTGCATGCATGCTTGATCCTGTCTCATTGGCTGAAAGCAGGAAATCTTAAAAGAGACATTGAGCAAAGCAGGAAAAGTTTTTATTTTCTCTCTCTCTTTTTTTTAATTAATATTGTGACCAGGCCGTACAGCCAGCGCCCTAGGCAACTGACAATGCTGCCTAGTGCTGGATCTGGTCTTGACCACTGGGGTCTGTCCTGAATCCAGAACTCTTCATTGTATTTGTCTCAAGCATACATGGGGGAGATAAACCTATTTGCTGCAGAACAGAAGGATTGGTACAGCAACTAGCAAAGGTTTGGAAAGGCTGAAAAAGTGGGCATAAAGATGGCAGCTGAAGTTTAACACAAATAAATGCAAGGTACTTCTATTAGATCACAACTACCCTAGTGTAAAATGTCATCTGAGGAAGACTCTTAACTAGGGGTGGGTGAAGGGGTAGCTGCATAGCTGCAAATTGTTAGAGGCATCATTGGCAGTTGCTGATGGGGGTAAACAGTATTTGCACTGATTTAAGAAACCATGGGTGATATCATAGCTTTTTAAATTAATGTTGATAACTAAAGTAAGATATAGCGAGGAGCTTGAAGCAGTTACAATTGAGAAAGACATTTTTGTTAGGGGATCCGTAACTTTAGGTTGATAGAGGCATCCGTCTGTGGAACACTGCAGTTCCAGATGACTTATCAGGGTGGAACTGATGGCAACAGAGCAGGAAAGTGATCTGGAGGGTCTTGATCACACCTGGATTTGGCCACCAGGAAAAGACTAAGAGAGCAATGCCAGTAGCTAACAATATGAACAAGCGTATCCTCAGGGAGACAAATTTCAGGTCATACCTCAGCTGCTGTATGCAGTTCTGGACACTGCCAGAAGAAATTCAAAGAAGAACTACCAGAAAGCTCCATTGGATGTAGGAGAAGGGATATTTTAAGTAGGAAGAGGAAGAACAGCTCTTCTCATCTGATACCAGAACAGATAGGGTACCACAATAATGGTGCAAAAGTTCTTGTCAAAAAAATGTAAAGGGGTCAATTTAAAAGGAAGGATGTGGGGAGGGTCCTGATGGCATAGGCAGCTAGCTGCAGATACTAAATCCCTGGATCTCCAAAAGTAGCATTTTCACACAGAGGGTAGTACAGTAATGGAATGAACTGCAAAAATGAGTATTGGAAAGGGATGCCAGAGACATTCAACAGGTAAGAGATAGATGTAAAAGGGGTGTGAGTGAAGGAAGGGATGGAGGGTTGATAGATTGCTAGAAGCACTTAAAAGGACAGATTAGATAAACTTATTATGTCCTTCTGCATTTAAGCAAATGCAACTATTGTCTAGAATGAAATCCTTGTGATTAAGATTGTGACCTTATTTTTATTATACTATTTTCATCCTTAGTTACTCTTTCGCAGATAAATTTAGCTGCCCAGTTATCAAGTTATTGACTTGAGTCATAACCACTAACGTGTTAAAAATGTTTCAATTTCTGTCACCAAACATATCCATATAGTGCTTGCAAGTGAACATGCATATGTGTGTGTGTGTGCATGTGTGTGTGTGTATGCGAGCGAGCGCATGTGTGTGTGTATCTATGTATGTGTGTAGAACCATAGCTCCTCAACATCAAGAAGCACAAAAAAGGTTTTTCTTGAGTTGAAAAAATTGAAAAGACCAAAAAAAGAAAAAAAAGTTCTTCTGCACTCCTGTTGCCTTGCCAGTTTCTACTCTACACAGCACTTCAGCTGTGACTGCAAACGCACTATTGTCATTTATTTATGAAGCTGCAATATCATTAAAGCACTATAAATCGATACTGGCACTGCACCTTTGACACCTTTTAATCATGTCCTCTAGAAGCTGATGCACAGGGTGGCTGCCTCATTTGTCTCACAGCTCCATGTGTGTGTGTCCTTTAATGAGCTAATGATACATCTGGGGTTGCTGCCATTTTCTTGCACTCTCTGTGCCATGATAGGATCCAGCTCCTCCTTGAGTCTGATTTGGATAAAGCAGGTAATTGGAGAGTGAATGAATGAATGAACTAATGTTTAATGTTAGTGTGATATAAGCATGCTGTCTACTTCTGTAGAGAAAGGAAGATATTTGGTTCGAGTAATTAGCTATACGTACAAGGGTCATGGGTTCAATATATGGGAAAGCTGATAAGAGTGCTTTGCAAGAGGCAACTATAGCCCAACAGAGAGCCCCTCCCACCTCTTCTATGTTATTTCTCTGTAATATTTGCTGTTATTTTAGTTTATTTTTCCTTTTAAAATGTATATATTGGAGATATATAATTTCAGTTTAAACTTTAAAGTAACAACACAAAATAACAAACAGCCTTATACTCAAGCTTCCCCTACATTTTGTTGAGTCTCAGTTTCCTGAAGCTTCACTTGAACAAACAACTTTATGAGCACATGAAGGATTTTCAAAGACAGTCCTATATTTCCACATGAGAAGGAACAAGCTACTGGGTAATATAACTGCAAAATAAAAAGAAAAGCACTGACAGTTTGAATCACTGCCAGCGCACAGACAGAAAGCAAACCAGCATGGGTTTTCTATGGGAAATGTAATCGGCACATCTAGTCACATTAGGGAAAACACCTCATCCACCTGATATATAAGTATAGGAGATCCTTCATACAAGTATCTTTCCAGGAGAATGTTTTCAAAACAAGTGTAAGAAACATGACCGACAAACCCTAATTTAAAGAGCTTCTACTACTCTACACTATCTTAGCTCCATGGATTGAAAGTTTAATCATGTCTAGGCTTGCTTCCCAATCCCATTTATTGTGCCTGTTCTTGCTCCATTTCTACAGATACTTTTCAAAAGATCCTGTAAATATGCATCATATTTACATTTACTCATTTAATGAGTGACAATCAAATTTTTATCAGCAACACAGCCTTATATTTAATGTGATTATAAGAGGGGCAGGATTTGCAGAAAGTAAGAATAGGAGAGTTATGGAAGAAAGCTGCCTCTCAAATGAAGCAGAAGAAACTAACAAAGTTATGCACTCCACCCGAAAACAGTCATACATATAATAAGCAATCATTTATTTATTTTATTTAACATTTGTCAGGCAGGTTAGTCCCACTAGGCTAGTAGCATTTTTCAGGGGTAACCTGAGGTGGCATGTATACGACTAGGGGAAATTTGGCCAGGGTTCATGGAACTTTCCCTACTCATTACGACAGTTCTTGCTCTGATCGTAATGCAGTGGAGGCTGGGAGAACAGCACTCAAGGAGATCCAAGTTGGCAGATAACACAGACGTGAATGCCAGTCCAGTATCTGAGGCTCTATAAGATTTGGAGGAGCTGTTTCAGCAAAATTTGTTTGTTTCATCAGAAGGAAATGTTCAAATGACATTTGGGATAATTTAATGGCTCCACTGGGAGTGAAGGACCATGAGGTAAGAACTTTTATTCTTATTCATAAAGCAACATTTTGTGACATTATGTTTTATATTGGCTGTGTTCTAGAAAGTTTTTTGGGGGAGTATGAGACAAAAATGAATTTTAATCCATGGATCTCTTATCTGGTTAAACCATTTCATAGAGAAACAAAAAAGAAAATACATTTCAATTTCAAAATGAACTTGAAAGAGACTTTAAAAAGACATTTATGCAAACTTTGTAAAGACATTATGGACATTAGCAAAGTGTATGATAACAGAAGGATTATGGACTGGTGGATGCAACTGTCATACTGAAAATGGAGACAGAAAAAACATTGTTCATATCTTTACTATGATAAATGTAGAGAGCAACAGGGATATTGCAAAATATTGGGGACAAGCTAAAACATATTTTTCATGTGGAAAAGATGTTCTATTGATAAGTAACTGTTATAAGAGGAAATATATTTGAGGGGAGGCAGGTCATAATGCAAAAAAGTGTGAATTGAAGTGATATAACTAATAAAATTGGGCATGGATGTATGGGTTGTAATCTAGAGGAAAATGAAGAAGAAGAAAACAAAAGTAAGGACAGGATACAGGGAGAAGAAATGGTCACAATAAAAGAGAAAGAGGAGTAGGCAAACAAGATCAGGATAAAAATAAAGATAAGAATAAAGAGAAAAAACAGGCAGAAGCTAATATAGAAGACGGCTCTGAAATAAGCGATGAAGATATAAACTGAAAAACAGTGAAAGGTGGAAAGAATTATGTTAGCAAAAAAGTAAGTGACAGAAGCAAAACGTCTAAAGGGATAAGTGTATAAAATAAAAGGAAAGGAAATGGACAGTGCAAATGAAATAAATACTTCAAATGTAGAACATTTCTGGTTAGCTACAACATAGACATAATGACAATTTTACAGTTCTTTCAGTAAATGTGAATAGTGTTAAAAATATAAGTAAAAGAATATGCATCCTAAAGTGCAGTACGTGTAGTGTTGATGTAATATTAATGGGAGGTGTAAAATTTATTGCATGCAAAGAGAATTTACCAACAAACAAACTTTGGAGAGGAAATACAATATGGAACCGAGGAAAAGAACTTTGTAGAAAATCTGTGAAAATACTGAATATGACATTGTTGATGATGGGAAGATTAACTGTTGTAGATGTCAGATGGCATAATCAGTTATATAGAATTATACCAATGTATGCCTATGTTACAGGTAAAGAAAGGGAAATATATTTAATAAAATTCTGGATTATACAGTAATTAATATGAATATTAACTTGAGATTTTAATTGTGATTTGAGAGGAAAAAATAAAAAGAGGAAATGATGTTAAGAAATTTTTTGAAGTTATAAAATGTGGTAATTTAAACATTTGGAATAATAATTTGTGGACACATAGTCAATATGTGTATATAAGATAAAAATAGATTATTTTATTATATCAGAAGGTTTAAATATAGGTAAGGGAGAGACACTAGTAACAGGCTTTTCAAATTATTCAGCTATATGGGTATAAATACAGACTGGAAAAATGAATAAAAAGAATAAATGAGGAATTATGGAATAAAAATAGAAAAAAAATAAGTATTTAATTATGGAAATATCACATCTCCACTAGAGTATGTTAGAAAATTGTTCTGAGTAGTGGCTAGCTTTTAAAGAAAGTATACTTTGTTTTTTAAATGGTATTCGGATACAAGAAAAGTGGAGAAAAAACAAATGATAAAACAATCTGTATAGATGCTTAAAAAAGAATTGGAAAGGAATTGTAGAGAATATTATGTGATAGAACAGAAATTTAAGAAAAGAAGCAAGATAAAAATAAAAAAATATATTTAAGCAAATATATTACAAGGTAAAGGGGATGAGGTATCAGCTTAATTCAGTTGCATAGTTAAAGAGAGTGCTAGTGTAATGAGAGAAATGAAAGATGATAGAGAGGTAAGAAAATCTCAGAAGCAAATTATGTCTGTCATAATAAATTATGTAAAGAAATGTTTCAAAATAGAAAGAAAGTACAAAAAAGAATGGCATGTTAAAGATTAAGAGAACAAGAAAATAAAGATTTGGAAAACAAAATCTTGTTATAAGAATCAGATAAGGTACTTGACAAGTTAATTTACAGTCAGTTTCATGACTTGATGGAATAGAATACCAATCTTATAAGAATTTTATGAATTGGAAGAAAAAAACACTTCTTAAAAGTTATGAATGAGTAGTCAAACAAAGGTTTTATGTATAAATATTTCTGCAGTGGTATACTTGAATTTGTATGGAAAAAGGAAGATACAAATAAAACTAAAAATTGGAGACCTGTAGTATTGAATAATGCAGATTATAATATTTTTATGAACATGGAAAATAAAATGAAACACATTATGGAAGATAGTATATATAGTTTAAAGGAAAAGGATGCCAGAAATTATTATTCACAGTAAGGGAAATTATGGATAATATTATAAAGAGAGATGATGAAACCTAGATCATGTTAGGTGATTTAAACAAAATATTTCATACAATATAACATGAACTTTTGTGGATAATTATGGAAGAGTATAGCATTAGTAAGAAAATTAAGAGTGTATGCCTGTTATTCTGTGTATAATAAAAATAAAGTAAGAGTTTTAGTGAATAGATGGTTAAAGAAAGAAAGAAATACAAGGAATAGCATGTATCAGAGCTGTCCTAGGAGTAGCAAATTATTTATATTAGATATGAATGCATTAGTCAGAGATGTAAATTTGCATATGAAAAGTACTACTTATATTACTAATGAAGGGATAAAAATTCCAGTTATGTTTACTTATGCAGATGATATATTGATCATGAGAAACAAGGTCTGGATGAAAGACATTATAAGTTATATACATAAAATGTTTAAATATAATAGGCTTTAAATAAAGGAAAAAAGTAAAAGACTGGGTGATATAGTAAGGATAGGAGTAGTATTTTTTGATAATAGAAATCTCAGTGTTATGAGTAAGATTTGGGCGAAAAAATACAAGTCCTGAACAATGGAATAGGATAATAGATGAAATAAAGGAGCTCTATTGTTTTTGGAAACCATATAAGCTACCATTTAATAAAAAAAGGTTTATTTGATTAATTCAGTTAGACTGGGAAAGATTACATATTTAGCTAGTATCTACATGTTACCAACAATCTATGAAAAAGAATGCTACAAGTAACATTTTATATGGGGTGTGGGATTGATTTAGTGAAGAGAGGAATCTTATATATGGACAAGGAAGATGGAAGTTTAGGATTACCCAATTATTTACACTACTTGTTTGAATTTGCAAAAAGTTTAGCTTTTGATAAATGATAAAACATGAAAAGTTAGTAGTAAATTTACTAAAGTACAAATATGAGTGGTATTAGGATATGTTAAAAAATTCAAAGGAGGAAAAGTATGTTTAAATGAAGACATGAGATGCTATCAAGAAAAAAATCTTTTATGCAATATAAAAATTGCTGAAATAGAAAATGAAAGAAAAGTGTGGTATAAAACCATCATGATACAATACTATTATGTTAATCCTTGGGCTGAGCTAGTGAATGCAAAAGTTTACACTATAAAAGTACAAGCATGGTGTAATAAACAAATACAATGTCAAGATTTTTTTATGGAGATTAGTGATTTATAAATTACCAATAAAATGAAAAATGGCTTATTAAATAAATCATTAGGGTAAAGAAGAAATTACAGAACATGTTTTCTTACAATACACAAGGAGTCCAAAATTGTCGAAAGATTATGTAAAGAAAACTTCTTTAAAAATATAAAGGAGATACATTACATAAATATGGATATGATTATGTATTACGTGTATTATAACCATAAAGTAAGGGTTATGTTAGTAAAATAGACAAAAGAGATTATTTTACATTCTGTGGACCATTTGGATTGAAAGGATACATGAAATCAGGTTTATTTGATTAATTCAGTTATACTGGGAAAGATTGCATATTTAGCTAGTGTCTATATTACCAACACTCTATGAAAAAGAAATGTTACAAATAACATTTCTTTTGTATGGGGTTTGAGATCGATCCAGTGAAGAGAGGAATCTTATTATATGGACAAGGAAGATGGACATTTAGGATTAATAAACCTGATTGTTTACACTGCTTGTTTGAGTATGCAAAAAGTTGAGTTTTGGATAAATGATAAAAATGAAAAGTTAGTAGTACATTTACTAAAGGACAAATATGAGTGGTTTTGGAATATGTTAAAAAAATTCAAAGGAGGAACGTATGTTTAAATGAAATGAGATGTTATCAAGAAAAAATATTTTATGGAAAATAAAAATTGCTGAAATAGAAAATGAAAGAAAAGTGTGCTATAAAAATATCATGATACAATACTATTATGTTAATACTTGGGCTGAGCTAGTAAATGAAAGAGTTTATAGTATAAAAGTACAAAAAGCGTGGTGTAATAAGCAAATATAATGTCAAGATTTTTTATGGAGATTAGTGATTAATAAATTACCAATAAAATGAAAAATGGCTTATAAAAAAATCATAGTGGTGAAGAAGAAACTACAGAACATGTTTTCTTACACTACACAAGGGTTACAAAATTGTGGAAATATTTTGTAAAGAAAGCTTCTTCTAAAATATAAAGGAGGTAAATTAAATATGGATATGCTTATGTATTATATGTATTATAACCATAAAATAAGGATTATGTTGGTAAAACAGACAAAAGATTATTTTACATTGTGTGGACTATTTGGATTGAAAGGATAAATGAAATCATGTTTAAGGGTAAATGAAGATTAGCAGTGAATTTAAGAAAAAATAGATGGTGGTTATACAAAAAGGAGTGGGGGTCAAATAAGAATAATGAAGAATGACGTTAAACATAATAATGAAAAGTAAGATATTTATAATTGTTTGTGATTGTTTGACAACAGAAAGTAATGGAAAATTGTACACTGCATAAATTCTAATATTGTAAATATGTAAGTTTGTAAATGGAATTGTAAATGTTTTTTAAATAAAGAACCCCCTACTTTTCTCGATAGGTACCATGGAATCTTTTACATCTACCTGAGCCACTCCCAACTCAAGCAGATGGGGCCCCGATTAACATCTCATTTGAAGGACAGCACACTCAGGATTTCAGCACCCTCCTTATGCTGTACTGCAGTGTCAGCAATTGATGTACCAGGTGTGAGAAATGAACACACAGCCTTCTGCACCAAAGACAGGAGCGCTACCTGTTGCACCACTGATACTGCTAAATTTGGTTATATTTACTTGTAGTACCCCCTTCCCCGAATGCACAGTAGCAAACTACAGCTAAAGACCACCATCTTCTAGATTAGTAGTCTTTTTTACAATGTATTTTTAATGCATTTGGGCAGGGAGGACTTACTAGACTATTTTTTGGTTAAGAGTTGATTTTGTATATACAGCTGGTGGGGGGTGCAGGGGACAGTAACCACCTTGCTGCGTGTAACCCAGAGCTCTTTTAAGGTTATGCTTTTTCCTAGTAAGCAAAACATCTAAGACATGTCCACAACTGTACAGTCCCACCCCTGGAGGTACAGCAATTTCCGTATGGCAGATAGTTACATGGGCCTACTGTCACAGCACAGACTTGTGGGAAATCTTCCTCCAGGTTATTGAAGTGTGACTCAGGTTTCTTCTAATATGCATCAGAATACAGTTAGAAATTGTTTTCAGTAAACCCTTTAGGCTGTAGATAATTGTCTTGTAAAGGAAGAGCGGTTTAGACATATTTAAACTGAACCTTTTCTTCAGTGCTACAATGGAGAATAGTGATGCAAGCCCACCAGTAATTTTTTTGCTGTATAACAGGCAACTCTACCCAAGACCTTGTACATATATTACAAGAAATTGCTAATTCTGATGGCCACATGGTGAGTAATGTGGCCTGCATGGAAAAGAGATGCCAAACTGCCTGAGCACTGCATACTCAAACAAGCTAAACAATCTATGGTGTTCTGGAGCATTTGCCCTTTTAACAGAGATAGTTTACTAGCTGACAAATAAAGTTCTAGCCTGTGGACTTTTTACTCTTGAGAGGCTTTCTTAGTCTGCTATGCACTCCTGCTATTTGGTTTGTCTTGTCATAAAAAGGAAACATTTGCTTATGCAGTTCAGCTATCTACTAAGACTTGGCTAAAGTTGATACATAATGAAAATAGGCGCAAAGCATGAGGCAGTCACTTCATTTTAACTCTTGCAAAAGGGAATGCGAGGTTTAGTATAATCCTTTTATAGTTGAGGCACATGGCTTCCTGAGGAAGTTTTGTTGCAACTAACAGTGACTGCTTGAGAAAAACACTCCTGTCCAGCTTGTAAATCTATTCTGAGAGTTTGTAAGATACAAGATGGTCTCATCTGCTTTGAGCAGTCATAGCTTAGAATATTTGGTAGTACTCCTGATAGTCTGACCTACCCTCATTACAAATGGACCCAGTGTCAAAGTGAATAATATGTACCACAAAGGATGACTTATTTCAAAGAAAAGTCCAAAAGATACATAAATTAGAGGCCTACATGTTTATTTAATGTAGATGACAGGAGTCCAGTTACAAAAGTCATTCCTGAATATTCTTCTTCTTTTAAATATTTTAATTAGCTTAGTGCAAACATTTTTTAACTATATCTATATCTATATATTTATATATCTATATACATACATAGATATCTCTGTCTAGATCTATATATGTATATCTATTTATATGTGTGTGTGTGTGTGTGTGTGTGTGTGTGTGTGTGTGTGTGTGTGTGTGTGTGTGTGTGTGTGTATATATATATATATATATATATATAAATATATGTATTATATGTTATATATGGCTACGTTATGCAGTTTTATTCTGTTCTATTTGATGACTCCCCACAATTTCTAGTGTGTCATTATTTTTATTCATTAAAACTATTGTTTAGTCCCACTGAGTTTCTCTTCTCCTTCTTCTAATTCTGAATCCTTCCATTTCACTTGGTTCAAATCTCTGTCCTCCATCTCTCTGAACCATTATTGAATAATGCATACCACAGTATATGCTTCAAAGGATGGCACACTCTAATTTCCTCATTTTTATCTTTCTGTAGCCTCCTATTTGCCAGCCTTGTGGGCGCCTTAAATTGCTTCTTCAGATAAACTCTGCATGCTTTTTGGCACTTTCTTTTTCCTTCTCTTTTCCTGCCAGCAGTATTTGCTTTAGAGAATACCCTACTGTTGGGGGTAACTTTTGTCTATGATGTTCACCATCTACCTCAAGATGCTCACCTTTACTACCTACTTTGCAAATTCTGCTTCAGTCTCCATCTTTATTTGAGTACATTTTTTCACTCATTTCCTTAGCTGTATTCCACACTTAGAGCTGGGCATTTAGTTGCTGCCTTCATTTCACTCCTGTGTATCCTACCTCTCTGTTGCTTCTGCCATCTAATCAGAATGTGTGTATATACATACACACACACACACACACACACATATATATACGTATATATGTGTATATATATATATATATATATATATATATGTATATATATATATATATATATATATATATATATGTGTGTGTGTGTGTGTGTGTGTGTGTGTGTGTGTGTGTGTATGCATGTATATATATAATATATATATATATATATATATATATATATATATATATTATTTTATATATATATATATATATATATATATATATATATACACATATGTGTGTGTGTATGTATATGTATGGGTCTACTTATGGGTCTACTTTGCTTGGTTGAAAGCCCATATACTCGAACATTATTTTCATGAGACAAAAATAACAAAAACTGAAATCCTGAACCGTCCAGTTTTTCCCAATGTGGGGAAATATGCCCTTTTCCCCACTGTAGTGTGATTCTGGAGATGGTATATATAATATGTTGGGGGGTGTAGCCCCCCCCCCATCTAGGTGAGTTTCAGATATTACAGTGTGTTTTTGTGAAGTTTTGGACAATTGTTTACTCGTCCTGGGAAAAATGCATGGTTCAAGATTTTAGTTTTCGTTATTTTTGTCTCATGACAATAACATTTGAGTATCTGGGCTTCAGGCATGCAAAGATCCATATATACACATATATTTTTAATAGTTGCAGTCTAGTTCGGCTGCCACTACCTGAAATGTCTCAAAGTGTTTTAATACCTTTTCTGTGGCCTTGCCTATTTCATCTGCTAAGAAACTATAGTCATCAAAAAATGGTTCAAACTGTGGCAGTAGGATGCCTTATCATGTTTAAACTGAGCAAAATGTCCATACTTCTTAAGTTCCCCTTTTATTTTTAGTACTGTAACCCTGGTGTTGTTATATTTAAGTAAAGTAGTGAGGAGCAAAGCCTTAACATTTTCAGGAGCATATTTATAAGCTGGCAGTCATGCGGGCTTTCTTTATATAGCAGAGACATTCGTTCTTTTACCAGCTTGTTTGCGTGTCATGTAGTTTTACGTGAATTACTATTAAACTTTTAGGATTTGAAAAATTATTATAAATATTGAACTAACATGCATTCATATAATCTGTCATTAAACGAACAAAAAACGAACTTTCAAAGAGTCAAAATAATAAAAAATAATAATAGTGTTGCTCTTTTCTACCATTTTGTTTCATCTGGCTTATTTGCACATTATTGAGAGTCCCACACTATCTGCAAAGTTAATAGCAGCAGTACGACTCATACTAGTGCTGAGAGTAATTACATTTTTTCTTAATTTTAATTAGAACCCATTATTAATTAAACAGTAAACACTGTGAAGGCAGTACTATGACAGAATGATTACTGTAATCACAATTAGCACAATTTCATGCTAAGGATATACTGTTTCCGTGACTGACAGAATTAGATACAATAGCCGTTCAGGCTAAATAAAGTCAGCTCTTTCAACCATCTCTCATTTTCTCTAATAAATAAATGTAATGGAGGGCAAAAAAACACCAGGTAGACGGAAAGGCATAAGTATCTTCATTTGTACAGCAAATGAGACTTTTTCAGACAAAAACACACTCAAACAGAAAACCTTAAATGTAAGTCATAGCTATCCCACATGCTGCATTCTATATAGGGGACTAACAGAATTCATAAGCTTAATTATCCCCTGGATTCTCAAAAGCTTGCACAGAGTGCAAGATCGGTGCAGGAGCTCAAGCAAGCAATATGTCTGCCGTGCGATCCAGGAACAGCCTGCAGGGGCATGCATGAGCGCTCCTACACTAATCTTGCACGGACTAAGCCCTGGTATGCAAATCACCCCATTTGCAGGTGAAATCCATGCAAATGAGGTGATTCTGCAATCCAGGAAGCTTGCAACAGTCCATGAAAGTCTAGTGCTATCTGCAGAAATATACTCGGTTAGTAACAGAGTACATTTCTGCAAAATCCAAAACGGAGCTATGACAGCTCCAAATAAAGGCTGCATATCATGTAGTAAGCATGTCAATGGCCATGTATAAGGTCATTTGCATTGCAAATATTACAAAAAATAAAATAAATCATCTTTTATTTATTTTTTAGCCGATCTCGGTTGTTTAAGCATAGGGCAGTGGCGCACAAACAGGATCGGGGGGAAAATAATAAAATAAACCTAAAATAAGCATTCTAACTAAAATCACTATTTTGCCATGCAAGTCAGTGGCAGGCAGAAAACAACCTGGCCAACGAGTAGTGGTTGCTAAGAGGGGAAGCTCAGTGTGTGACATGTAACTATACATTAGCAGGCAATCCTATGCAAATGAGGGGAAGGATAGTGAATCCCAGAATTCCCCAGCATGTAAGTCAGTTCCCAACAGTGTATTAATAGGAATAGCTTGGTGCAAGCCTAGGAGTTAGGTGACATCATGTGGGGTGTGTCAGACATACTGTAAGCAGACTGGAGCCCTGTAGCTCAGTGTTGCTCCTAGCTTAGCACAGCTAAGCTAGGGGGTATTTCTAAACTTGCCTAGCAATCTTTACAAAGCCTAAGTGGGAGTGCGCACCACACACCGAGTTTTACAGGAGGAAAAAAGAAATTAAACAGGAAATAGCAGCAGTGTGCACATTTGAGCACTCTGTTTGCACGGCACACACACGGCCTTAATCAGAATCAGCCAATTACACAGGCAGCAGACCATCCCAGCCCTGAACGCTACTATAAACTATGCAAACACCTACCCCTCTGGTTTTTCCCAGACTCCACACCACCGGCGGGGAAAGTTTAACAAACAAACCTACAAAATGAGAAGGGTTGCAGCAGGCAACATAGAACAACATGTGCAAGAGGCTGAGGGTGGCGAGGATGTGAAGACTGCTGAGCAACCCCCAGTGAGGAGACGGAGAAGAGTGTACAGACCCAGGGTAATCTACCAGGGGCTACATGAGCTGGAGAAAGTGGAGCGCTTTAGGGTGGAAAGAGACCTCCTACAGCAAATTGTGTAGCTGTGCTGGCCACACCTGACACACCAGACTGACCAAGGGGACCCCATCCCAGTGGATACCAAGGTATATGTAGGCCTAGGAATACTAGCCACTGGTACCTCCCAAAGCTCAACTGGGGATATCATGGGGATCTCACAGGCATCAGCATCCAGACTATTCCACCAGTTCCTGAATGCCATGTCAGCACATGCCAGTGAGCATGTATATTTCCTCAACACCCGTGAGGTGTTGGCCAGCAATATGTGTCTC